>NC_139949.1:22346782-22409282 GCF_963454915.1 Gymnoscopelus microlampas | reverse complement strand
AGGGGGGAAAAAAAGCACGGTGCATCTAAGTACAACTTCCCAAGTGCTTGCCATCTTCCCAGAGGCTGTAAATATTATGAGGAACCGATGCAGGCAAACGCATTCCAGTGTGGTTCCAGGCGGACAGTTAAGCCCGATTTATACTGCGCTGATATGAATGGCGTCGCAGGTCGAAAATTGCTTATAGATCAGCTATTTTGGGTCGTACAACGGACCACAAATTGGGCATTAGAAGCATCTCTAGACACTTTATTTACGTATTTTATGTCCAGAATACACCATTGTACATACTTTGTTTTGTTTATTATTGTTGATATATTTTATTATTTCTTTGATATTGTTTATTATTGATGTTATACAATGTTGAAGAACCAAAACCAAAGAATTATACTCTGGTGTACTCATACAGTATATAAGATGTAGAAATAAAAACCTTGAATGTCTAGACCAATGGTTCTCAAAGTGGGATCCAGGGACCCCCAGGGGTCCTTACGGGGGATTTTGATGTATAGCATCAAAATCAGTGTAACCACTTATACATTGGATATTTGAAAATAGCCAATCTACAAGCTCGCAACGCATCACGATGCATTGTGATTTTTTTTTTTAAGATTAAAATTATTTTTGAAACATTTTAACAACACAAATCTTGTATGAGGGTCCCTGGCACACAATATTCTCCACAGCCAAATACTGTACATATTATTTTGGGGGTCCTTCACATCAAACAAATCTGAGAACCAGCGGTCTAGACACATTCCGGACGTGAGATTTGTGTCAGTCTCGTATGTAATGGGTGGGAGGAGGAGGAGGAGGAGGAGGGGGGGCATCTCTCTGATAGATTCTCCAGTTTCTCCAGACATGAACTCCATTCACCCTCGGTCCGATGTTGGCAGCTTTGTGTGCAATTTTTATTTCCCTAAGCAGGCTGATTTGTCTGGGATTAAATGTCAGACTAATGGCTGAATGATTTGTCTCCTCCACCCTCCAATCAAGAGAAGAAAAAAAAGAAAAAAAGAACGCAAAAAAAGAAAACAACAAATGGTAGGCCTCTTATCTATAATTAATCATTTTAATGGACCCCCCAATCGCCAACATCTTAACTCCTCCCTCTGCCTTTGCACTGCTCTCCCCCATTAAGCAACCAGCTCAAGATTAGTGGAAGAAAATGCGGCTAATGAGCGAGTTTGGATCAGGGGGGGGTGGTAGGATAATGAACTGATACCGCTGGAATATATGGTGCTTTAACCCTTTAAGACCGGCGACGCGGCATCCGTGTCATTTTAAGACATCTTTGGGCTATTCAAAAATAGCAGATCTACAAGCTCATAGCGCGGCACCGAGTGCCGCGCTATGAGCTTGTAGATCTGCTATTTTTAGAAAAATCGTGTCCCTGGAACAAAATATTTTTAGATGGGAGGGGGTCCGCGGACAAATACATATTATTTTGGGGGTCCTTCAAACAAAAAGTTTGAAAACCATTGCTAATAACTAGAAGCTCGCCCCCGCTACGCGGGGGCTCGCGTCTAGCCCGCGGCCACGCCCACGTAGCGCCCGCGGCCACTTGGCAACTCATATAAGTGGCGTAGCGTCATGAGGGTCAGTGGGGCCGTGGCTCGGTCAGTGAAGACCCTGTAGTGCGGATGATATGTGGCATAGAGGGGCAGATTGTAAATCCCCAGAGGAAACATCCGTGGGCTACCATTGGTTCAGCGATGTGTGCGGTCGCCCTGCGGCCCCTCCTCCTCCACCAATGTGCAGTATTGAGAGCCCTGACGTCACAACAATTGGAGCGATGGGCACTGCACTGTGGTTGGTTAGGGTACACCTAGGGCCCAGGTAGAACCCAGTTAAAGCCTGCATGGGCAAACCCAGGTAGGACCCGCCTTGGTCCCACATAAACATGGGTAGTTGGGGCCCACCTAAGGGCCAGGTAGAAGCTACTTATAGCCTGCATGGGCATCGCAGTTGGGACTGAAGTGGATGCCGCTGACATTGCTGACATGGGGTCCATATGGTTTAGCCCACCTTGAAACCATATGGGAACTACGCTGGCATGCTGGCTGTAATGCAAACGCTGCATCATACCTGCAGTGTGTAGTTTGATGTTGTGTGTGTAGCAGATATACCTGCAGTGTGTAGATCAATGTCCATATGAAAGTCAATGCCCAGCAGTGTTTTTTTTCCCCAGCAGAGTTTCTAGTGTCTCTGTCTCTCTCTGGAAGAGGTTGCACATGAACTCTGCAGCCGCACTGAGGCGCTTCAACACAAACACTCTGACATTAAGCTGCTTCACACAACAAACATCAGCACGATGCTGCTGTTTGTCCAAAAGACACAATGTCCTCTCCCACCGACGTCATGTGTTCATTTATCGACAGCCGTACAGACTCCTTTTGACACATTTTACCTCGTTTATCCAGCTCTCACTGACTCATCGGGGTGTTATTTTGCTGCGATTAAGTCAACGATGTGAGAGATTAGCTATCACAGACGGACGGACAGGGGGTGAAACATAGTCTTGCGCCATGCCTTTCGGCCTGGCGGAGACAATAAAAAAAGGAAAGTAAAGGAAATGAGCATTTCTGCAACAAAAGTAGTCAACAAACTATACTATGAAAACATGGGCCACATTGTCAAAGAATGTAAGAAAGAGGCAGTCATGTAGAAAATAGCCGATCTACAAGCTTACAAAGCCTCTCAACGTGAGGCGTTTTGAGCTTGTAGATCGGCTATTTTCACAATATGTACTTGTGGAACGGAGTCAAACAGAATGGGGGGGTCCCCAGAGCAAGTACGTTTATTTGGGGGGGACGGGGGGGGGGGGGGCGGCGTGAAAGGGTTGATAAGCACTGCTGTAATCGGAGCGAAATTATCTGAAATTACTACATGACCATAATGCAGCCTAACATGCGTTGCACGGGGCGGTCCTGCCATTACGTTAGTTACTGTAGTTGCTGTGGAGCTATAGTTCTCCAGAAGACACACACAAACATACACCATCTACAATGGACTAACTGAGCAGCAATATTGACATTCACCACACGAACGTGCATTGTTGACAAAGTGATTGCACAGCCGCTGCAGGCATGACAACCACGTTAGCGTTAGCGACATGGCAGCTATCACAGCGCCCTGTCCGTCGTCGCTGGGACTAACTGTGATGGCTACAGCAGTAACAGCAAGCTGTCTGCGATGCCATTGTCTGGAGACTGCTCTTAGCGTGACACGACCAATGAGAGTGAGCGCTGTAGTTGTTGCTAAGATACGGTGGCGTCTCTGCCCCATAGCTTGTAGATCTCTCACGCATGATTGGCGTATGCTGCGTTGCCAGGTCTGACTGTTTGTGTAAGCGATTTTGGGCTTATTTGGGTGCACTTTTGGGCTCGTTTCCATAGACCACGGCAGCGCTTATTTCTTTCCCGTGACCGATGTGGCAAAAAAAGTGCAAAACGAACCATCCGGAAGTAAATTGCGAGATGAAATATATAGCACTTTTTGATTATTAGAGAAGGAGACACATGTGAAGGTTGAAAATGAAAGGTAGTTGATTATATAGTTTTTCATGAGGGATTTTTGTAGCAAGTTGTGAGAGAATTGGGCCACTCCTGTGGGCGGGGGGCTGATTAGAACCATTGGGGTTTGAAAGGAGACGCTCTCTGTTTGAGTGATAAGATAATGAGCAACATAAGTAAAAAAAAATATGAAAAAAAAACTTTAGGAAAAAAAAACTGTTAGGATTTACAGACAAAATTTTCAGGTTTTTTTTGAGTGAATTTGTAAAAAGATTTGAGTTAAAAACTTTCGCTTTAAAAAAGTATATATATATTCAACCTTAAGATTTGTACTCATTTTCACAATTAAAAAAATAAATAGCAGATCTACAAGCTCATAGCGCGGCACTCGGTGCCGCGCTATGAGCTTGTAGATCTGCTATTTTTGAATAGCCCAAAGAAATCTTAAAACGGCACGCATGCGTTCCCTTTCCCGGCCTTAAAGGGTTAAATAAGGAGGGCCCTGAATCGATAATGGTAATCAGTGTTTAACTCGCCTGGCCCACAGGGGCTGCCGCGCTCTTTGACGCAGAGCTCTTTTGGAGGATTGGGAGAGTGCTCAAGCTCGGGGGGATCGATCCCGCGGACCAAATGACATACCGATGGTGAACGGATCGAGGGGGGGGGGGATTTTTGTATGATCAGATTTAGCCCCTTGAAATTAGCTGGCCGCTGATTTATCTTTGCACCGTCCGGCCGATTCATATTCGGGCTTCCTGTTTGAAATGATCCGTTTTTTGTTGCGTGACCGTGGAATATCTTTGTGTGTGTGCGGCCCTTTATTGCTCGACGCTTTGAACAGCTTCTTGCTGAACGGGAAGTTCTCTCTCAAATATCCAATATCATGGATGCAATTTAGTTGGGCCTCTCGCGGCTATAGCTGGTTTTCAAAAGAGACAATATCCCCTCCCCCTCCCCCCGACAAAATGAAACAGAGATGAGCTCTGGCCTCCTTACCCAACGGTGTAAAGTAACTAAGCACATTTACTCGAGTACTGTTACTTAAGTACAATTTTGACTTATTTTTTACTTTACTTGAGTATTTCCAGTTTTATGTACTTCTACTCCACTACATCTCAGAGGCAAATACTGTACTTTTACTCCACTACAATTATTTGACAAATTTAGTTACTAGTTACTTTTCAGATATAAATTACGATATTATGAAACATACATGAACCACGTCAACCCTATTTTATACATAGGCTATTTGAAAATAGCAGATCTACAAGCTCACAACGCGTCGCGATGCGACGCGTTGTGAGCTTGTAGACCGGCTATTTTCAAACATTTTAGTACTTTTTACTTTTGGTACTAAGTACATTTCGATACCAATACTTTTGTACTTTTACTCAAGTACATTTTGAATTCCGGACTTTTACTTGTAACGGAGTATACTTCTACATTGCAGTATTGATACTTTTACTTAAGTAAAACATTTGAGTACTTCTTCTCCTTACCCAGAACGGTGAGGCGGGCCGGTCGTGATCGGATGGCGGCCTGGATGGCCTGGCACTCGAAGAAGGCGTCGTCTTGCATCTCGGTTCTCTGGATCAGGAGGTGGTACTCCCCTTTGCTGTGGTCCCCGACGATATCGTAGCGTGGATAGCCTGGAACACATCAGTGGAGAAACCTGTTAAAAATCTGTCACACTTCACACAACACCCACGACTAGCCTATATATGTTTTTTTTTCTTCCAGATGCCCATGGGTGCCAACACACACATGCACGCACAAGTGAACACATATTATTATTATCCACAAAAAAACAATCAGTGTAGAGGTTTAAATTGTCCACTGGAAGCATGTGGCTTACTCGTTTGCTCACTGTTTGTATTTCCCCAAAAATTGTCTTAAAATAATTCACTCCAGACGGTTGTAAAAATGTACTTGAAGTTTTACTTCTCAAAAGACAAAAAATTATATTCCACAGGTTACAATAATTGTGAGATGAACACGGTAAGAAAACTGTATGCTTCCAAACTGTCTGACACTGACTGGTACTCACTGACTTTCAGTCCCACTGATGACAGCAGCTGAGTCTAATCATCAAAATGTCACAGTGACACAATACACACCTGTCCTTACTCAACCTTAATTATCAGAGGCCTTAATTAACAAAGGTACTCTGTGATGTTCTCTTAAAGCAAAAGTCCTCTTATGTCAATACTTGTACATACATATACCATGAATTAAACATAATGAATTTAGCAATTATTTATCTTCTTCAAATATTTAGGTTTTACCATTTTTACTCAATACACATTCATTATGAAATATCAATATGAACTGTTATCTGTGGTTTGGCTTCCACAATCAGTGTTGGGGAGTAGTTTCACACAGAACCACCGAACTCAAATGAGCTAAAATTTTAGTTGAGTGCAACTACATACTGCAAATCATTTTTGGCCAATAAAAGCAAAGAAATTAGCGTTTTATACATCGTGGCTCCTTAACTCCTTTCCTGCCAATCGCACATAAATGTGTTCTATTAAATAGCGCACTTGTCCGCCAAATCGCATAAATGTGTTCTATTTAAAAAATTAGGCACGCTGTTTTAGGCACCGTAACACAGCTCTGGGATGATCCATCGTCAATGAGAGAAGAAGTATGTGGATGTGAGATCATTCCAAAAAACGTCACTTCCGCCCGCCCTGACTATGGGATTTTCAGAAAAACGGCTGTAACTCAGTTGCTGTTTTTTTGCATTGAAAACCACTGTTTTCAGCAAGCCCCAGCCCCAAAATGGCGGATCGCGGTCAGGATGTTGTGGTCCGTCTGAATACACAGATCCCTCCTCTTACCCCTTCCCTCTGCCTCATTTTCATTTTCAACATTGAACTATGTCTTTGATACACCTTAGAGCTGTTGTGTGGAAATAAGAAGAGACATACGCAAGGTGCACTTTTGGCTCCGCCCCCTCAGCCAAAAGTACACCTTGCGTATGTCACTGATCACATGACCTCAATCAATTATCCAGTTCTAGGCAACATAGAAGGGGGACTTTTTTTCTTATTTCCACACAACAGCTCTAAGGTGTATTAAAGACATAGTTCAATGTTGAAAATGAGTGGTATTCCCCTTTAAGAGGGTCAATCTGTCTGTGTGTTCGAAGCTAATCTTGCAAACAGCTGGACTCTTCAGTGTAAAACTTTTACATAATGATACTTTTTGATTATTATCTCTACAGCTCTGATCAGGCTGAACCCTCTCATACTGTACTGTAGTATGTCATAGACTGGTCACATCAAGTCCGAGATTCCACATTAGAGCTACGGTATGCTGTTCCCATCTGGAGGCCAGGGTCCACATGATTGGATTTCTTATTGCTTCAAGGGGATATTTTAGTTAGTACTTCTCTAGAAGCCTGTTGTTCTGTAATGCTCCAGACAAATGGAACACAATTCAGGACTCCCTGAAACTGGATGGAATGGTCTCTCCATGGAGGCATTCCGGGTGCTACTTGAGGATACATTACATTAAGGACCGCATTTGTGATTTGTTTTTAATGTGTTTTAAAATGTTGTAGTTTTTTGGCTTGTTTTTCGTTATATTGCACTTTATATTTTACACTTTATTATTATTATTATTGTTTCACATGTTGTGATTGGGGCATCTTGAAAAAGAGAGCTTGCTCTGAAGTCTTCCATGAATAAATAAAGGTCAATAAATAAATAAGTGCCTACCCCTGAATGAAAATGATAATAAACACACACACGCACAAATTAATAAAACAGTTTTAACACTGCTGTGTGTGGATGAATTTGCACCAGTTCCAGCTCAAGCCAGTAGTAAATATACTTTGAGTATAGACTCCCCCCAGGAGTCCACTTGGCTTCCTCCTATTTACCTCTCCACCAAATCTCTTCATTGAAAACCGCTTGTGTTGTGAGCTTGTAGATCTACTATTTTCGCCAAATGTTCGGCGAAAATTCCCACGGCTCATGTGGTTAACACACCCCAGTTTTCTCAACATCACAACTTTGTTATCTCACAATATACTACCACTTATTGTTAGCATTTGGAGACGACGGTGACGGCTTCATTTGTGAGTGAATAGAAAAAGCACGTTTCTGAAAAGTTTTGAACTCAAGCGTAGAAAAGAAACCAATTTGCGAGGATTACATTTCTTCGCTAATTGTTTTCAAAAGATAATTGAATTTCCCTCTGTGCCTTAATTGGACGTTTGCCACACTAAATGAAATTCTTTCCGTCCATTATGAATTGTATCTCGTGTGGAAAAATGTCTTAATTGTTATCCTCTACCCTTAGAACGCAGATTACATCTGACGCAGAGCATCGCCCGGGGAACAAAATGCAACGGTGTAACATGTCGTTAATTACACCACCACATGCCATGAAAATGCTATTAACTTTAATAAAATTACAAATTATATTAAAAAAAGTAAAGTCACATTTGTGATAATGCTGTGTAAAATAGACAAATTGGAGGTTGTTTTTTGTTGTTCTAACAGTGTTATATGTACTGTGATCCTCCAGGTTACCTTGCAACAACACTGAGATGCATATATGACGCCAAAGACGTGGAATAAAGCAAAATAAGACTGAAGACTGAAAATGTAATGATGTTGTTTATAGGTATTATCGTTGTAAACCTATGTTGCTGCTGTTCTACACACAGCCAACCATTTCAGACATTTCTGAGACCACTCATTCATATGGAAGCTGCTTCTGAACACGTATTCTCTTAAAAAAGAATTATCCCACGATTTTGTAACCCTTTTTTTCAACCCGGTGACAATTTTCTAAGTGATCCTGGGCACTACACTCCCCCCACAGCCTAGGGAGGCCCAGGTCCGAGCTCATGCTTCCTTCAATGCACGAGAGCCAACTGACCTTCTTGTCACCTGAAAGGGGGGAGTTTCCCCGGTAGGACGTAGTGCGTGGAAGGAACACGTTATTCCAAACAGTTCCTTTCCCCTCCATCAGGCGCCCCGGCTGTCATGGGGGAGGCGGTATAGCGACATGTTTTTGTGAGGGTATTACCTACCCTAGGAGACACGGGGAGAACATGCAAACTCCACACAGAGTGGGCCCTTTCGCCAACCCCACCTATAGGGTATGAGCGCTGATGACACGGAGGAGAAGACACGCCCCCAGCGTCCCCGGCGGGAATCGAACCCAGGACCTTCTAGCTGTGAGGCGACAGCGCTACCGACTGCGCCACCGTGCCCCGCTGAACACGTATTCTATTGATAGTTTGAGCACTTAAATACTCTTCAATCTTCATATAACTAATAGCCAAAAATAGCCGATCTA
Organism: Gymnoscopelus microlampas; assembly: GCF_963454915.1. Lineage (NCBI taxonomy): Eukaryota > Metazoa > Chordata > Actinopteri > Myctophiformes > Myctophidae > Gymnoscopelus > Gymnoscopelus microlampas. The sequence continues at coordinate 22,400,448 of NC_139949.1, read as the reverse complement.
CAAGCTCACAACACGTCGCACCGCGACGTGTTGTGAGCTTGTAGATCTGCCATTTTAATCCTTGCAGAGAACATAATAAACCATATAGATTAAAAAACACAAGGTGACTGCACGATACAATCACAATTAAGTGTTAATTCACCCATTTGTAACTCTAAGTGTACAAATATAACATTTGTACACTCCGAGTTAAATGACATGTGTACGCGCCAAAATCACTGTTGGAATATTCCCTCCTTTATGTTTTAAATGCTGATGTACGCAGAGACAAATGAAAGTCGTTCAAGCGTGACAAATTGCTCCTCCACATTCCCCAGTGTCCCATCATCAGAGCTGGTCCGGTTCAGACAGGCTGGAAACCAAAGCCCATTGGTGGTGGTAGAGAGAGAGAGAGAGAGAGAGAGAGAGAGAGAGGCAGAGAGAGAGAGAGAGAGACAGAGAGAGAGAGGCAGAGAGAGAGAGAGAGAGACAGAGAGAGAGAGAGAGAGAGAGAGAGAGAGAGAGAGAGAGAGAGAGAGAGAGAGAGAGAGAGAGAGACAGAGAGAGAGAGAGAGAGAGAGAGAGAGCGAGAGGGGGGGGGATATGCATGCGGGTCAACTTATTGAAATGGAGAGCGAGCAGGGCAAAGGGGGAGGGGGGAGGAAGGGGGGAGACGGGGGGGACGGAGGAAGGCCAACGAAAGCCAAATGGGCAAAGTAAATAACATTAATGCTTATTGATTCCTTTCTAAAATACTGTTATTTATTCCACCGGCCAAGGATCAGTGGCTGGGGGTAGTGTGGAGCGCAGCGGCAGCACACACACTGACACACACACACACACACACACACACACACACACACACACACACACACACACACACGGAAATAACATATGATTCACGGCCCGACGGGTTGCACTCATTATGCAGGACGACTGCACGAGCTAATGCCTCCCCACAGCTCCTATTTGACTGAGAAACTACTCCATTATTGACCGACGAAGTCTAATGGTCAATTACATTTATAAACTTTGTAAATTTGCAAGGTTAGCAGTGGGTTAGTCATTGTTGATTCCCGCGCGACCCCTCGGCTGATTTATCAAGTTAGGGAAAACGTTTGCCTCGGCGCACGATGACCCCTTAATGTACGGAAAAGCCTTTCCGTTTCCCACTTTCGGTGGATAAACATACTTTAACCCTTTAAGACCGGGAACGCATCTGTGTCATTTTTAGATTTCTTTGGCTATTTTAGAAAATCGTGATTTTTTTGTGCAAATCTTTGAATATATATTTTTTTTTAAGCGAACATTTTTAACTCAAATCTTTGCTTCTGGTGGGGTCCCTGGAACAACGTATTTTCAGATGGGGGTCCAAGGCCAAATACATATAATTTTGGGGGTCCTTGACATGAAAAAAATTTGAGGAACGACTGATATTATAGCAACAGGTTTTTAAAAAAAAAGACTGTTAGATGTAGAAGACATTTGTAGAATCCCCAGAAGCAAAGATTTGCCCAAAAGTTCATGATTTTCCAAAACAATAGCAGATCTACAATCTCATAGCGCGGCATGAGCTTGTATATCTGCTATTTTTGAATAGCCCAAAGAAATCTAAAAATGACACAGATGCGTTCCCGGATTGAATGGGCTAAAAGGGTTACCAAGATAATATACATCCTCGGATCTCAGATGATGTAGAAGAATTTCCCCTCGGGGGTGTGGGAAGCACAAAGCAATCTGAAGGCTGTGTTTTTTTTTTGCAGGATATAAAAGATAAATAAAACATTAGGAGACGAGATTGTGTGTGTGTGTGGGCATGGATGGCTGGGGACAGGAGTGTCAATTAAAGCGACAAAGCAAGGATAGCTGCCAATTGAAGGATATATACGGCGGAATTCTGAGTGTTGATCCATCCTTCCGTAACTCTTGAGTGTACAAATGAGCGTACACGTGTAACCGAACGGACCTTTACGGGTTCGTTTGGGTACATTTTTAACAGTGTGGGCCTAGATTTGGACAGGGAATATGGAACAGAACAGCAGAAGGAGTCTCGTCGCAGCCCACAACAGAGACCTGCCAACAATGTACGCCTTCTGTTTACCATTCATGCGTCCTCCACATCAGAGTACACTGGCACGTTATATAGTTGTTTTGACAAACCACGCAGAGGCAAAACTTAACCCGTTTAGACCGGGAACACATCTGTGTGTCGTTTTAGATTTGTAGCTATAAACAATTATTTTATACTTTGTCTATTCAAAAATAGCAGATATACAAGCTCATAGCGCGGCACCGAGTGCCGCGCTATGAGCTTGTAGATCTGCTATTTCTTTTTTTTTTAAAGATCTTGAACATCTGTGCAAATCTTTGAATACATGTATTTTTAAATCAAATCTTTCCTTCTGGGGGGGTCGCTGGAACAGCATATTTTGATGGGCATCGGCGGCCAAACACATCATTTTGGTGGTCCTTGACATGAAAATGTTTGAGAACCACTGATATTATAGCAACATACGTTTTTCAGACAACCGTTCGGAAGACATTTGTAAAGATTTGCACACATTTTCAAGATTTTTCAAAATATAGCAGATCTACAAGCTCGTAGCGTGGCACTCGGTCTTAATGGGTTAACTAGGAGTTTCGAGCTCAAGTTCTGAAAGTTGAGCCACGGCTCAATGAGGACACATGAAACAGAGAGATGACTGACAATCTCCTAACCAGACTAATCAAGCCCGCATACAAGAGCCGTTTGCTCCCCTTGCCTCCTGTCTCAGCCCTGCCTTGTGTGCACTCACTGTATGAATATGAGAAGCTTATACCATTAATTCCCTCTGCGATTGGAGGTAATTAACTCCTCTGTGATGTCGAAATTGCCACCCACAATATACCACGGTAAATATAGGAGGAGGAGGAAGGTAAGGGAGATGAGAATTGAAAAAGAAACGTTTTTTTTTTCTCCGCAGCACTTTGTTAGCTACGCTGACATTCATTAGCGTTATAGATCAGTTTGTATGCACCATAGTAGGTATAGCCACTGTATGCAAAAGCTATACTTTGCCTTTGAGTTAATCATCATTTTCTCCGGGCCAGTGGACCAGAGAAAAAGAGGTACACTTTAAGGACTTATTAATGTAGCACACTGCACACGATGTAAAGTAAAAAAAACTAATTGCAATTGAAGATAATACCGGGACTTATACAGAAGTGTGCTGTATAACGCAAGGTAAATCAAAAGATATATTGTGTTAGATCTCCTTTGGACCGCTTGGGATATTTAACCCGTTCGAACCGGGAACGCGTCTCGTGTCATTTTTTTTTAGATGTCTTTGGGCTATTCGAAAATAGCAGATCTGCTATTTTTTTTAAATCGTGAAAAAGTGTGCAAATCTTTGAATATAATGTATTTTTTAAAGCGAACATTTGTAACTCAAATCTTTGCTTCTGGGGGATTCTATAAAAATATCTCTATGCAAAGATTTGCAAAAATATTCCACGATTTTTCAAAAAATAGCATATCTACAAGCTCTATGCTACTGTATGAGCTTGTCTATCTGCTATTTTTGAATAGCCAAAGAAATCAAAAAAAATATTACACCGATGCGTTCCCGGTCTAAATGGGTTAAACCATTTTATTTGTATTACATTCTTTTGCCAACCTAATAGGAAACGGAAGATGAATCAGAATCAGACACTCTTTTCAAGTGTGCCAGTTTCTATGGGACGTGGCGAGTTGTAAGTCAATGTCCTCGGACATGCAGCATGGACTCTTGTTTGTGCCACGGCACATTGCGGTACACACCCACACAGATTGCAGATTGCAGTATGCAATATAGCAGACAAGGCTCACTGCCTCATATTGAGGAAGTATTGTAATATGTATGTTAATAGCAATGTTGGAGCAACACTGCATACTTGAGAGCCAGAGGTTTTCCAATGGAAGATGGAATCGTCGTGATAAATGATTAATGTCATACGGGGTAACAACGGTGGGGAAACTGAGCTCATGTCTCAGCCAAGATAGTGCATGAAAACATAATGCATTAGTGATATTGATTGCATAAGTAATACTGAAAGGTGCATAACAGCACTACAGCTCCATCAGCCAGAGATGTGCAACACAGCAGGTTAAGATGATAGTTGGCTCCTATATATGATGCGGTAACAATGCCAGTGATAAGCAGAATTTACTGCGCACAGATCAGCAGCATTAATGAGGAGCGAGTAAAACGCCATGAATAATGCAACGGTCCTGCAGCAGGAAATAGCAATTAAAGAATTTAAAGTAGATCAACTGTAGTTTTATTCAAATGTGTTTTTAATTTGGCTCACCGACTCGTTAATCAATGTCTCGCTTGCGCCGTGAGTGCAGACGGCGGTTGGCGTCTGATGGCTGGTTAACGTGTTACTTGAGAAACGTCGCTGATGGTTGGTTCATGTGGTTTGATACGGAGAAGTACAAACCTGTGACTGGTTTATCACTGGTCTGATACGAAGTACACACACCTGTGACTGGTTTATCACTGGTCTGCTACGAAGTAAGAAACGTGACCAGGGCCGGATTAACCCTTCGTAGTGGGGGGCTATGTGGAAAATGTACGCTTCGCTGGCACGTTTCACCATTTTAGCGTTCCTTCAGCAGCCGCTGCTCAAAATGTCGGCGCTTTTCGGCGATAGTTGAGTCTCTTTCACTTTTCTCCCCGTCGTTTGGTGCCCCCCCTCAGGTGATGCCCTGTGCTTCACCACCTAAAGCGCTTCCGTTAAGCCTGCACTGCCTGTGACTGGTTTACCACTGTTCTGGTACGAAGTACGCACACCTGTGACTGGTTATCACTGGTCTGGTACAAAGTACACACACCTGTGACTGGTTATCACTGGTCTGATACGAAGTACGCACACCTGTGACTGGTTTATCACTGGTCTGATACGAAGTACGCAAACCTGTGACTGGTTTATCCCTGGTCTGATACAAAGTACGCACACCTGTGACTGGTTTATCACTGGTCTGATACAAAGTACGCACACCTGTGACTGGTTTATCACTGGCTCCAAAACAGCAACAGTTGAGTGGGAAGGCTCGAGGCCTCTCAGCACATGAGAGGCAAAGGCTAAATACACAGGTGGGTGTTGATTAAGAGAGTGGGCAACGTACTGTGCCCTTTATGGGGGGACCTACGTTAATGGGATCACAAAAAAATGACCGGTGTGATTGGCACTTTTTGCTGCTGCTGTGATTTGTTGAACGATGTGTGAACAGACGCCGGTCTCACTCCTCCTTGCGATATCGATCGAAATTCCACTTTGTGTATAAATATTTTTTCACTCGGAAGCGAAGACAGGACCCTATAGGAGAGTTTGTGGCCCCGAGCATTGCACCGCACCGCCTGCAAGGGATGGAGAGAGGAAGAGAGGGTGAGCGAGACCTCCCCCGTACACCTTCCTCTCAGAACTCATTTTCAGAGAGCGTGGGGGGATCACATTTCACTTCATTGACTTTCGCCTCGGATTTAAATTAGCATGCTATTTCAGCACGCATACGGCCTGTTCACTCAAAATTGCAAATGATGTTTAGCGTCACGAGTGACAATGACAATAATGATGATGGCCCCATTTAACCCATTGATACCTGGAACGCATCTGTGTCACTTTAGATGCCTTTGGCTATTCAAAAATAGCAGATATACAAGCTCATAGCGCGGCACCGAGTGCCGCGCTATGAGCTTGTAGATCTGCTATTTTTGAAAAATCGTGAAAAAATATTTTTATAATTTTTTTCAAAATACTTTTGGATTTAGAAAACATTTTTAAGAATCGCCTCAGGTCTTAATGGGTTAAACGATAACGCACTGTCAGCAGGAAGGGCCATCGTCTGTTGTCCTGACAATAAGGCCAATTACACTGTTTGCCTCAAAGCAAACTGTGTGCAGGCAGCACACATAGACAGATCCTCTCCAGCTCACACCGGCCTCTGTCATTGATCTGCAATAAAGAGTGAAAGTGCTGTTTACGCCGTGGCAAGCACGAACATTTACCCAGAAACAACCACAGAGAACGCAGATGCTCACACACACACACACACACGCGCACACACACACACACACACACACACACACACACACACACACACACACACACACACACACACACACACACACACACACACACACACACACACACACACACACACACACACACACACACACACACACACACACACACAATGACCTGTAAGGGTCCATTTGGTTCTATTTGTACACTCTGAGTTTAAAAACACTGAGCACACACAAATGGTTCCATTTCTAGCCTACACTCTCTGGTTAAATAAACACACACACACACACACACACACACACACACACACACACACACACACACACACACACACACACACACACACACACACACACACACACACACACACACACACACAGTAGTACACAGCTCTTGTCCGCCCTGTCTGTCCCCCTTCACAAATCCGTGTCGACAGTGATGTTTGGTTAAGTACCGGTGGATTCCTTGGGGTCTGGTCATTATGACTTTGTTCAGTGACACCGGGGTAGGGCCCTAGAGTGAAGTTGAATGGATGTAATAGAAGGGAATTGTCCTCCGAGGCCCAATTAAGGGAACGGGCGCCTATAACAAAAGAGGCGGGCGAGGGAAAAACAGGCCAAGCAGAACAATGTCTGCTGGGGAATACAACCAGCGCGAACATTAACATGCTAAAATAGGACTGCGTGACAAGGTATCCAAGTCTCCAACCGGGAAGGTCTTTAGGGACTATGGTGGTGGGGAGGTTTAGGGACAAAGACGTCTTATTCTCTCACTTCCAATTCAAGTGCATGCGTCACATCTTACCGATAGTAGCTCAGACTTAACGCAGAGGTTTTCGCTGTTGTTGAGCTAACCCTCGAGCGGCACGCGCGCACACGCAAACACACACGCGCACGCACCTCACAGAGCTGATTGGAAGGGATTCAGCTCGTCTTCTTCTGAAAAAAGCCTGGGGAAGGATGTTGAGGCGGAGGTGGTGGTGGGGGGGGGGGGGGCGGGGGGGGAGTCACATACGCACAGACAGAAATGAGCAAAAAACACGATTAGCCATCTGCCAGAGGAACAGATGTTATGTGATAAATTGCAACTTTCCAAATGTTGACTTTCTTTAAGCCGTTAAGACCGGAACGCAGCATCTGTGTGTCGTTTTTAAGATTTCTTTGTGGCTATTCAAAAATAGCAGATCTACAAGCTCATAGCGCGGCACCGAGTGCCGCGCTATGAGCTTGTAGATCTGCTATTTTTGAAAAATCGTGAAAAATAATCTTGAATTATATATTGAATTATTTTTTTAAAGCGAATATTTGTAAAATATTTAGTTCCAGGAACCCCCAGAGGCAAAGATTTGAGTTACAAATGTCAGCAAAAAAAACAAAAAAAGAAATTGCACAACTTTCCATGATTTTTCGAAAATAGCAGATCTACAAGCTCATAGCGCAGCACTCGGTGCCGCGCTATGAGCTTGTAGATCTGCTATTTTTGAATAGCCCAAAGATATCTATAAAATGACACCCAGATGCGTTCCCGGTCTTGAAGAGTTAACCCAGTTGGATGCATTGGCGAGGGCATGGCTCTCGATATTTCTGCAGGATGAAAGATTGACAGGCTGCTGTGTGTGTGTGTGTGTTGCTGATGAGTGTTTACACATTCACTTCTCTTACCGTGGGTTGTCGCTATTTACCCGTCAAACTAAAGTATAAATGCACACTCATGCTCGAGTGAAGGAAGTGACGACAAACGGTTAGTGACCTTGAGCACAGATCCACACAGAATGTAAAACAAAAAGAGGCCCGCTGTTCAGAAGAACACTGACGCCCACAGCAGAGGGGGAAAAAATATATCTCCAAAAGAACATTTACAATGAAACAGAATGTCAGATAAATAGAAGGCCCTCACACTATGATGATGCTCCACAAACAGTCATGTGATCCTGTTAACTAATTCACTGCCAGGAATTACTGTCTACTGTACCCTTGCCGGCGAAAACGGTGAATTTGTTGTACCTTTGAAAAATCATGGAATATTCTCTGTGAACCCGATCCGCCGCGGACAGGCACACACAGGAGTCCCGTAGCGTCGGGGGGGGGGGGGGGGGGGATATTGGCCCCCCACGATCTTCCTTCCAGAGCTATGGCCGTTTGAATGTGGCTTGTTTTTTGGAAAACACTTAGAAAACAACAGAAATCCGAGAAAAAAAGGACTTTTGTAAATCCTTTAACATGGAAGCAGACGATCCTTTTTTTTCTTCATGGTCACGTGATCTCTGGGCGTACACTTCTACGGTGGTGTCTGGATGTGTGGTTCTAATCTCTCTGAAACCCAATGTCGGACCATTGAGATGGAAACTGTGTTTTCAAATACTGCAAACCATTCCCTGTTGCCATGCACCAAGATTTGAGGGATGTGCAAAAAAAGCGACGAGAAACATTAGTGTGTGTGGGCGCTGCGCTAGCGGGAACACAAAGAAAGAAAGAAAGACTAAATATATTGACAATTTTTGTCACTAAATAAAAGTAGACTAAAATGTTAGGGAGGGACGAGTGGATAAGAGATCCAGTAGAACTAAAAGACAAGCCATTTCATGTTTGGTTGCGCTCGGGTGTTGCGTTCTGAAAATAGCAGATCTACAAGCTCACAACGCGTCGCAGCTTGTAGATCGGCTATTTTCAGCATGCAACCAAGTGTAAAATCAGCCGTTACGACGCCATCAAGGCACCGCCAAAAATACATTTCAGTCGACTAAATCAACTGTAGGTTTAGTCGACTAAAACTAGACAAAAACGAAAACATTTCAGATGACTAAAAACTATTATTAGGGATTTGATTCAAAAGGCTATGACTAAAACTAAATCAAAACGTGCCGTCAAAATCAACACCGGTTGAGGAGGCGCACCGAGTCAAAAAGACAAAGAAAAATCACACCCAGTGTGAAGAGAGTGGTGCCTATCATGATGTTTCTACTGACTTTTACGTGTTTTTACTCATTTTAACATCTTTTACGTGTTTTTACGCATTTTAAGTATTTTTACTCATTTTAAGTATTTTTACTCAGTTTAAGTATTTTACTCAAAAGTGTGTGTGTGTGTGTGTGTGTGCGCGCGTGTGTGTGTTGCACTCTTGTTTGTGTGTAATTAGTGTAACTGGTTGCATCTTTGTGTTGCAATCAGCCACAGCTGTTGAGGTCATGCTGAGTTCGTGCTCAAACATACATACAGACAGACACACACACGGACAAAGTCACGTATAGGAGTGGTTGGCACCACTCAAAAATCATCAAGAGACAGAGTGTAAGGTGCACACACAGACACCTGACACACTGGAGGGGCCATCTGGCCCCCAGTCACAGAGTCAAGTCAGACAGACAACATAGGACAGAGCGTCTGAGGGGCCATTACCTGAGAGATCCCTGTTGACCCCCAGTGCCATGCCATCACGGAGCCAGAGCACCATGCCATGGTAGCCGGGGATGGAGCAGGGCAGAGTGACCGGCTGGCCCGCCACTACCACCAGGTCTGTGGGCTGCTGGGTGAACACAGCACTGCTCCCTGAGAAGACACCAGAAGGACCTGATTAGCAGTGGTAGAAAAAGCACTCACATTTTTTACTTAGGTAAAAGTATCAATACTGCAAATGTAGAAATACTCTGTTACAAGTAAAAGTCCGGAATTCTAAATTTACTTGAGTAAAAGTAAATTGGCATCGAAATTTACTTAAAGTACCAAAAGTGAAAGTACTCATTATGCAGAATGTCCCATTTCAAAATGTGTACAAATCTTTTGAAAATAGCAGATCTACAAGCTCACAACGCGTCGCACCGCGACGCGTTGTGAGCTTGTAGATCTGCTATTTTCAAATAGCCGAAATATAAATAGAGCTTAAGTGGTTAATGTGATTTAGTAATACAAATCTACATCTAAAAAGTAAATAGTAACTACAGTTTTCAAATGATTGTAGTGGAGTAAAAGTACAATATTTTCCTGAGGTGTACTGTAGTGATGTAGTGGAGTAGAAGTAAAAGTATTGAAAATTGGAAATACTCCACTAAAGTAAAAAATACCTCACAATTGTACTGAAGTACAGTACTTAAGTAAATGTAATGAGTTACTTTACACCCCTGCCCATTAGCTCCAATCATACAATGTACCGCATCCACACAAAAAGACAAGACGAGAGAAGTCATAACAATAATATTGTTATGACATATTATGTCAAGAGACCATGTATTGTGAGACAACCGGCCACTAACGCAGAAAAAACAGTCAAGCGAATGGTACGATTGAGTATGAACCACTTAAGCCCTGCCTACTTAACCGAACGGTGAAGATCGTAACCGATCTACAAGCTCGCAGTGCAACACATTGTGAGCCTGTATATCTGCTATTTTCTAAATCTGTACTTTTTTGTTTATTGGGCGGTGTAACCGCCCCTATATGTGAGGTTTGGACATCGACATTCGCTGCACCGTGATTGGCCACCATTGTACCCCCCTAACCCTGCATCGTGATTGGCCACCATTGTACCCCCCTAACCCTGCATCGTGATTGGCCACCATTGTACCCCCCTAACCCTGCATCGTGATTGGCCACCATTGTACACCCCTAACCCCTACTACAGCCACATTCAATGCAAATCTATACTTTTCTTTAAGTGAGCTTCCATCACTGTGATGACCACTAGCTGCAATGTGATTGGCTGACTCTATTGGCTGACTCTATTCAGGACTGTGATTGGCTAGCGAAACACATGACACATGTGCATAGCCCTATAAATAGGACTATGCACGTTGTGAGCTTGTAGATCGGCTATGTTCGGCGAAGAGATTTGTCGGTGTAGAGGTAAAAAAAAGAAGAGAGTGCGCCAAGTAGAGAGCCAACTCAGGTTCATTTTAGTAAGTATAGAGGGTTTATAAGGGGTTAAGATAGCACTGCATCATGGTCCACTCTGGCTGCTGCTAACACTGATGTCAACAGAGGGCCAGCTAGGTCCTAAATCCTCATATCGGAGCCTGATGTACTGCCGCTGGCCTTGCTTTGCTTATGATGGCAAACTTAACCTCACAGTCTGTTCTCAATGAGATACAGAAGAAGACCTTGTCTATTGAATACTTTATACTGTATATAACGCACCATGAATGCATCGACATCCATCAGCTGCCGAGACACGTGAACAAAACTGCAGTTAACCCAAGACCTGGAGCGCTTCTGTGTCATTTTTAGATTTGAGCTAAAAAGCATCAATTTTACACTTTGGGCTATTCGAAAATAGCAGATCTACAAGCTCATAGCGCGGCACCGAGTGCCGCGCTATGAGCTTGTAGATCTGCTATTTTTTGAAAAATCTAGAAAATGTGTGCAAATCGTTGAATATATGTTTTTTTAAGCGAACATTTGTAACTCAAATCTTTGCTTCTTGGGGTCCCTGGAAATAAATATTTTAAGATGGGGGTCCGTGGCCAAATACATACACATCTTGGGGTCCTTGGCATGAAAACGTTTGAGGACCACTGACATAGCAACATACATTTTTTCAAAAAACTGTTAGGATTTAGAAGACATTTTGTAGAATCGGAACCTCAGGCCTTAATGGGTTAAAGCCTGAGTTATAGTGGTCGCGCGCCGTGTCGCACACCGAAAATAGCCAATCTATGAGCTCACAGAACCTTATAGATCTGCTCTTTTCGGTGCATGCATGACACCGGCATACGCATCTAAGTATAAATCAGGCTTTACCCTCACTATGTGCTCAATAGCGCACTGTATGCAGTATCACTCTATACCTCCTCTCCTAAGCTCATTCAACACAAAGACATGCACAGATCTAGTCACAAGCTATACATTACTCACACGCACGCACGCACGCACGCACACACACACACACACACACACACACACACACACACACACACACACACACACACACACACACACACACACACACACACACACACACACACACACACACACACACACACACACACACACACACACGCGCGCACGCACGTACAATCACACACATGTGAACATAATAACCCCATTTTCGAGTGCTTTTAATGTGTTACCACATTTACCTATATATATATCATTTTACACCATGTTCCGTTCAGTTATTTATTTATTTTTTAAATCAATGTACTTGTCATTGCTTGTCTATTTTTCTTTCGATTTCACAATTACATAATTTACTAATCCCCCCCTTTTCCCTCTATCCATTTTTCTTTATTTTTTAAATCATTTCACCACTTCACTTAAACAGTATGATAAACTATGTCTATATAACACATCTAAGCTGAGCTATATTTGTACGCGTATCAAAGAGAGGTAATGAAGTGTTATTTGCCGCTGGAAATGAAAGGAAGAGGAGGGGGGGGGGGGGGGGGGGGGGGGGAAAGAGCCACACAGAAATAGTGTTGTTGACAGTTCTTAACCCCATTTAGGAGACATCTTGAACAGGCGAACCTCTCCATATGGCAGACACAGGCAATTGCCTGGGGGGCCTTGTGACTTCATAACTGAAGGACCCCAATCTCTTGGCATCATATTTTGTTTATTAGTCTGAATCATATCTGCTCCTCTGTCTCTCTTGGTATTCCCCTGCTCTTTCATGCTATCGTGTCATAGACCCCCCCTCCCTCCTCCCCCCGGGTCCATATGCCACCCTCTGTGCCTCTCTCAACCGTTGCTCGCCCTACTTTTTCTTATTGCTTTTCTTTTTTCCATTGCCGACGGCGTGCTGGAAAAAAAGTTAAGCCGCAGCAGAAAGAATTGGGATGAAAACACCTCTCAGGCTGAATTGGGATTAAAAATCCTTGAGAACTACACGGATCCACACAGCTACGATCTATCTGAGAAATATAGGTTCTATCTGAACCACTTAAACCCTCCATTCTTAGTTTAAAAAAAGAAGGACCTGAGTTACAGCTGTATTTGGACCGTTTTCTTTTCTCCATCCACGCCAAATAGCCGATCTAGCTCGGCTATTTTTGGCGAACGTTCCCCTCAGAATGTAGCTTGAGGAACCCGTTCAATGGAGTTCAAAGGACAGGTTGCGCCATCTTGTGAGGTTTTCAGCTATTACGTTCAATGGTGCGATGTCACGTTCTCTTATATAGAGATGCTGGGGTTCAAGCGGTTAAACCGGTCTATACTTAGACTTAGTAAACTAATACTTAGTTGACTGCAGGGCCAACTCTGTGCGTGGTCCGCTCTTTTCCCTCTCTGCACCAAATCTCTTCATCGAAAATAGCATTTCTGCCAGCTAGAGCTTGTAGATCTGTTATTTGTGCTGAATGTTCACTCAGAATAGGGATGCTGGCGTTGAATATAGTATTTAGTTCGAATTTCAATAACTAGACTAAGTAGACAGAGTTTGTCATAGGGTATATAAATTACCTAGGTAATTATTACGTAGGTAATTATAAATGACCTACGTAAAATCACCTGGGCTGTCTGCTTATGGTAGTGTTATGAACATAACACTTGTGCACGAAAGATAATGACAGGAATAGCAGAGATTCTCAACTTTTTTTAAATTTTAATTAAATTATGTCATTTCATTCCCTGAAATGACATAATGACCTTTCCTGGTCGAAACGTTGGTTTTCATTTAAATAAATCCTACATCGTGGCTTTGAGTGTGCAGCCTTTTCTTCACTTTTGTAGTGTTATAATGAATTGCATTTTTATGGCGCTTTTCTAAGTACTCAAACTTACTCAAAGCGCTGTACAATGGCCCATTCATTCATACGGGGGGGGGGGGGGGGGGGGGGGACATTGGAAGGTGGAGCGGCGAACAGTCGACGCCAGCGTCCCCACTTTTCCCACATTCACACACCAATGGTGGCAAGCTAGCGCCGAACGAATCCTTGGATGAACATAACACTTATGAACAACAGTTTGTTATGCATTAGGCTACGAACCCCATAACTCTGAGGACATACAACATGGAACCAAAATGGATCCATACATTTGGTTCCATTTGTGCACTCTCAGTGTTACAGACCTGTAAAGGTCCATTTGGTTCCTAACTATCAATAACGTAGGTGGGGACCCCCTGGAACCCCAGTCCTGTGGGTCCCCGGACCCCACTTTGAGAAGCCCTGCATTAGGCCACGGACCGCCATTTGATAATATTTTTCTTTTTTAATCTCTCACAATTCTACTTTCACGGAATGTTCACCTATTATGTCCTGCCCAAAATTGAGACGCTGTAGGATTTATGTGGTAAATGTAACTCTCAAAGCGTAGCAATGCGACGGGTCCACTTGGTTCCCTTTGTACACTATAGACCATATTCACATGGTGGCCATATTGGAATTTAACATTGAAAGTGCCATTCCGTTGCCGGGTGGCACTTCATTGACTTCATAGCAACATGGCCGCCGTGTGAATAGGTCTAATGGACTCCAATTGTGTACAAAGGGAACCCGCAGTGTACAGACCCGCAATGGTCCATTTGGTTCCTATAAATGAACCTAACAATTTAGCAAGGGACCCCCTGAAACACCCTCAAGGACCCCCTGTGGGGCCCCAGACCTCACGCTGAGAACCTCTGCAGTAAACCATGACTGAATCATGAAGAAAACCCACTGAAAGATCCATTTTGTGACTAATGTGCTGCGGGTTCAAGGTGAACGAGAGAGGAGACATTTTAAAGACTAGCCACTGGCAACAGAATTTCCCGCTGTGAGAGACAGAAGCAGGAACATTGAATACAATGAAAACAAACGTTTTATGAATACAAAATCATATATATATGTAGTGCACACAATGGTCCTTTAAAGATGTCCTCTGCGTTTCTTTCTGCGAGCAAGGAGAGAGCTAGCCCTTCAAGACCTGCACTATTTGTGAAATAGCGCCACTCACTGTGAAGCCGTGCATCTCTCTCTGTGTGTGTGTGTGTGTGTGTGTGTGTGTGTGTGTGTGTGTGTGTGTGTGTGTGTGTGTGTGTGTGTGTGTGTGTGTGTGTGTGTGTGTGTGTGTGTGTGTGTGTGTGTGTGTGTGTGTGTGTTGTACCATAGCCCTTTGTATTCCACCTGAAGTGTTGCCACGCAGCTAGACTCAGTGAATAAAGTACTCAACCTCAGTACTTGAATCAAAGTAATAGATTGTACCTACAGTACTCCTGGTCAACAATTACTCTCAACTAGTGAGAAGTTGCTCGGTCAAATTTGTACTTGAGTTAAAGTACTGGAGTACTTGCTTACTCAAGTATTCAAAAGCACATGCTTTTAAAAAATACTTTGGTATTAGAATAACAGTGAAAATAGCACATCTATCAGCTCAGCTGTGATCAGCTCGTAGAGCTGCTATTTGAAACAGTGGTTAATTCACAATGTATTTTTCCCCTTCCTATTCAAAAATAGCAGATCTACAAGCTCATAGCGCGGCACCGAGTGCCGCGCTATGAGCTTGCAGATCTGCTATTTTTGAAAAATCATGAAAATGTGTGCAAATCGAACATTTTTAACTCAAATCTTTGCTTCTGGGGGGGTCCCCGGAACGTATTGTTCCCCTTACTAGAAATGCAGTGGAGTGAAATTCATAAGCATCCAAAAATAAAAATACTCAAGTACAGATACTGAAATAATAAAGTACAGTACTCAAGAGAGTGAATGTACTCCGTTAATGTCTACCACTATGGAACCATAAGCCCTCAGCAGCTACAGTATAGCCTCTAATAATGTACTGTACCAGGGGGTTACGGGGAGGTCAAGCCCCAGCTAGGAGGAACTATAGAAGCAGAGATGTGCTCAGCGCCACCCTGTGTCTTCATCTACCTCTGCCTGCGGTCTTTCTGCCTCTCACCGGTAGCCCAAACAAACACCAAGAAGGTAATTCAACTCTACGCACACGCACGCACGCACGCACGCGCACACAAACTCATACAAAATAACAAGCCCAAGGGGGTTGTTATTGTTCTTTTTTTCTTTTCTTTTTTTGTATAATGTACTATATTATTAATGGCATAAAGTAGGCTCTTTATGCAACTTGTTCTGTCCTGTGACAAGGTGGTATTTATACCTTGAGGTTTTCCATTAGTCTTAATTCGCCGGATAGAAAGGCACTTTAGAGTCGCAGGGTTAGCAAAGGGCGATGCATTAAATGGCTGAGGTCTGACAGGGGTCAACTAGTCTCCGCGGTGACGGCCGGTCCACCACTGGACAAAAAGTCCCTTTACTGGACTCGTTGCATTATTCAGAGCAACAAAGTACTGTTATACACTAAAATATACTCCAGACAATAGACTCCAGACAAATATGCTATTTTAGAAAAATCTTGAAAATGTGTGCAAATCTTTGAACATATCTTTTTTCAAAGCGAACATTTGTAACTCAAATCTTTGCTTCCCATTAAGACCAGGAACGAGTCTGTGCTATTTTAAGATTTCTTTGGCCATTCAAAAATAGCAGATCTACAAGCTCATAGCACAGCACCGAGTGCCGCGCTATGAGCTTGTAGACCTGCTATTTTATTTTTAATCGTGAAAAATGTGTGCAAATCAAAGCGAACATTTTTAACTCAAATCTTTGCGTCTGGGGATTCTATAAATGTCTTCTAAATCCTAAAAGTTTTTTTAAAACACTTTGTTGCTGTAATATCAGTGGTTCTCAAACTTTTTTCCATGTCAAGGACCCCCAAAATGATATGTATTTGGCCGCGGACCCCCATCTCAAAATATGTTGTTCCAGGGACCCCCCAGAAGCAAAGATTTGAGTAAAAAATGTCCGATGTGCACACATTTTCACGATTTTTCAAAAATAGCAGATCTACAAACTCATAGCACGGCACTCGGTGCCGCGCTATGAGTTTGTCGATCTGCTATTTTTGAATAGCCAAAGAAATCTAAAAATGACAGAGATGCGTCATCCCGGATTGAATGGGTTAAAGTGGTCAGATGGGTGGGTCGCGCACGCTTTGAAGATTTTCAAGTGGGCCCTGGATGCAGAAAAGGTTGGTGACCGCTGTTCAACTTCTTGAATGTTTGCCAGAGTTTCTCTCTGTTGGGCTGGCTGGATGAAGATAGGAACATACTTTTCCAAGGAGTCTCAGTCGTTTGGAGGACACCCAGAAAATGTCTTCTTCTCAAGGTTATCAACACCTAGATTACAAAGTATCCAAATAATGTTTCCAAAGCCTTGGTATTCTTAGACATGTTTGCTTATTCATGTCATCGCTGTTGGGCAGAAACCTTGTATCTCCATACAAGATGTACTCTGTTTTCGTTTTTTTTCACAAGTAGTGCTCTAGAAATTGAACACTTCACTGTATCGCGCAAACGTAGCGTAAATAGCCGATTTACAATGTGTTGCATCGAGGCGCATTGTGAGCTTGCAGATCTGCTATTTTCGTTATTTAGCAAATGTTTTTAAACGTTCGTCTATAATGGCATGCCCAAAACAGGCACGCCAGGTTGAAAGTGGTTAAGTCTGTCTATGAGGCTTATAAATGAACCTATGAACTTGAAGAGCTTGTGACTAAATAATGTAATAACTACATTGGTTCCATCGGAACGCAGGTTGTCTTTTTCGCAAGTCCCAAAAAGCATGGGCTGAGAGGACATACGTGGTTTACGTCCGACAGCGACGATTATGTTAAGTGTTAAGGGTCGAACCGGAATTTTAACCATGCTTATCCCTCTCGATATTTCTTCGCTCGACACCTGACAACATCTTTTTGTGTTGTAACTTAATACGCGTCATGCATTATGCAATAGAGGCCTGTATAAACAGCGAGCGAGCCCTAAATTGATTAGAATATCCTCAGAGAGAAGACAAATGTGGTGTAATATCTGAGGTGGACAAGATTATTTCCTTGTCTTTGCCCGTGCTGTTTATCATTCCTCTCTCCATGGTAAGGGTACCAAATTGGAACAGTATGTGTTTCTTCCATCACTTATAAAGAAGCATTGCTTAATGCAGCAATTACACAGCTTTCTCATCTCTTGGTGCGTTCACACAGTAAATGCCATTACGCTCTTGTATACTGTAAAACAATTAAGCCATTAAGACCGGGAACGCATCTGTGTGTCATTTTTAGATTTATTTGGGCTATTCAAAAATAGCAGATCTGAGTGCCGCGCTATGAGCTTGCATATCTGCTATTTCTGAAAAATCGAAAAACTTATGTTGCTATACGAGTGGTTCTCAAACTTTTCCATGTCAAGGACCACCTAAAATGATATGTATTTGGCCACGGACCCCCATCTCAAAATATGTTCCAGGGACCCCCAGAAGCACAGATTAAAGTAAAAAAAAATGTTTTAAAACATGTGTTCAAAGATTTGAAGTTTCCACGATTTAAAAAAAGAATAGCAGATCTACAAGCTCATAAAGGAGCTTGTAGATCTGCTATTTTTGAACAGCCAAAGAAATCTTAAAACGACACAGACGACGCGTTCCCGGTCTTAATGGGTTAAACAGCATGAAATGATAATACATTAAGTTCAGGAGATAGATGAAACGTTGAATTATCCTGTGCCATAGATGAATCACAATGTTTCACTCATGATGAGGCGTCTGATACCGAATCAATAAAGCAGCACGTCGTTTATTCCCAGGAATCACAAACGTAAACAGAAATGAACTAAATAACAAGTATTCCTTGTCATTTTAGAACCAAAATTGTCTGAGAAGAAACGGTTCATTATGCTACTAGGTCTCTGTTATTTTCCATCCAGTGCTACATTGTTATTCTTTACTCATCTACTCTAGTTTCGTCGTTCTTCCGTTGCAGGTGGTCCGCCGCGCATCTGCGCATTACGCTGTTCTGTTCAATGTTCATTCCAGACTGCAATCAGTGAGTGCAGTGATGATGATGAGGAGCTGCCCTGGTGATGATCATGCAAATGACTGAATCTGGGGCTGAAAGATCTGTTAACCCATTAAGACCTGAGGCGATTCTTAAAAATGTTTTCTAAATTTCTAAAACAGTTTTTTTTTTTAAATCTAAAAAAAAAATGTTCAAGATTTTTCAAAAATAGCAGATCTACAAGCTCATAGCGCGGCACTCGGTGCCGCGCTATGAGCTTGTAGATCTGCTATTTTTGAATAGCCAAAGAAATCTAAAGTGACACAGATGCGTTCCAGGTCTTAATGGGTTAATGTCCCTGCACCAAACTTGGAAAAAAAAGAATAAACATAATCCAGGTGCGAGAATGTTGTGGGGGAGGTCTCGGGTGCTCTTAGAAGAAATCGAGGAGAAATAACGGGACACATTAGTCAATCTTAAACAATCATCCTATTTCCTGCTATTCCGTACACGCGGCTGGCCCTGTTTACAGAGGATGTGTTTCGGCAGCAGCCCTATATTTATAAGCCAAAACAAAAATAAATCTATTTACTTCCAACTTCCGATCTCTTGATAAACTGAAGTGCAAATTTACTTTTGCTGCCATTAGCATCCTTGTATATATACGTTCACTCTGACAATGCAGGGTTTAGTTCCTCTGCACTCACATCCTTCTCAATAATCCAGGGATCTCTGAGGCTGAGAATGCAGAAGTTGTGCACACAAACAAGAGGCGAGATATGCGGGTAAGCGTGGAAGTAGCAAACAATGCTGCAACAGGGGCTTAACCAGTTGAGACCGGTGTTAGATTTATTTGGCTATTCAAAAATAGCAGATATACAAGCTCATAGCGCGGCACCGAGTGCCGCGCTATGAGCTTGTAGATCTGCTATTTTTGAAAAATCGTGAATATGTGTGCAAATCTTATGAATATATATTTTTTTTAAGCAAATACTTTTTTTACTCAAATCTTTGCTTCTGGGGGGTCCCTGGAACAAAATATTTTGAGATGGGGGTCCGCAGCCAAACACATATCATTTTGGGGGTCCTTGACATGAATTGAGTTATACATGTTTGCTTTAAATAATATATAAATATATTCAAAGATTTGCACACATTTTCACGATAAAAAAGAAAAATAGCATTTAGCGTTATGAGCTTGTAGATCTGCTGTTTTTTTAATAGCCAAAGAAATCTGAAAATGACACAGAGGCGTTCTCGGTCTTAATGGGTTAAGAGGGAACAATCTATACATGTAGATATTTACATCTGTGTGTGGGCTTTCAACAAATGGGAGTTTGGATAGAGCCACGGGGTGCAATATATATTGTGACAATCTAACCTGGTGCTCTGCTGTGCATTCTCAACAGTATATGTGCACAGCAGGGCGAGCGCTAATGGGAAACCGAAACGAACAAATGCATCTCATCATTGCGTCTCCCAGTCTCTCAGTGGGAGAGGACGGTCTCAGTCCAACCACAACAAACAAACATATCTCTTTGACAATATTTTCTTGCCTTGTTATTATTCCTATTTGCCAGGGGTCGCTCTATCATGCCCGTTCAATCCAAGTTGTCGATATCGCATGGACTCTTGGCTCAAAAAACGCAAACTGCCAGCCTGAAATCTCTCTTGACTCGGTGGCCCTTTATATACTGTATGTGCAGTTTAGGAATGAAGTTAAACTGAGTCCTACCGAATAACACCAAGCAAGACAGCTACTCAAAATATGTATCTGCTACAGTCTGGCCATGTGTATAGGCTTAAGAAACATTTATGCCATCATCTGCTTTATTCAATGGCTATAACATGTCCTTTTTTCATGTTGATCCATGGGCATATGTTTTCAGGGGTGGAAAAAGTACTCAAATGTTTTAAAAGTATCAATACTGCAATGTAGAAGTACTCTGTTACAAGTAAAAGTCCGGAATTCAAAAGGTACTTGAGTAAAAGTACACAAGTATTGGTATCAAAATGTACTTAAAGTACCAAAAGTAAAAGTACTAGAATGTTTGAAAATAGCCTAGGTATAAAATAAGGCTAAAGTGGTTAATTTATGTTCTATAATATAATAATTTATATCTGCAAAGTAACTAGTAACTAAAGTGTTCAAATAATTGTAGTGGAGTTTGGAAATATACTCCACTAAAGTAAAAGTACCTCAAAATTGTACTTAAGTACAGTACTTGAGTAAATGCACTTAGTTACTTTACACCACTGTGTATTTTACAAAACACAAGTTAACTCAAAGGCACATTATAAAGAATCCTTAGACAAAGCTGAAATCCTTGTAGGGCATTATTGTTGCAAGGAGTGGATATGCTCTGAGATATTGAAGGACAAATCGACAAATCCTCCCTCGGCTTGATTCGCATCTTATCTCTAGATCAACACTGCACTCTGCGTGATGTTTGCTTGCTCAATTTGCAAGTCATTGACGGGGGAATCAATCCTCCCATTGGCTTGCGGAGTTACTGAAATGCAATTAAGCTTATAAGGAGCCCTCAATTCTGCCAAGAAGAGTTAGACAAGGGGGACATTTGGCAGTTTTATACTGCAGTGGTCTGTGAGAGGGCTACTGGGGAGATGGAAATGTGTTCCTTAAACAGCTTCAGCAATTTAGCAAAAGAGTGCTGAGAGCGATTTAGTCTCATTATGGTTAGCAGACTGCGATTCCATCACAGAGCTCCACAGAGAAGCACCGATGCCATAAGCAACACACAGGAGAGCAAGGTTGCAGTACTAGTACGAGCTTCTGTTTCCAGTCCAAGGAAGGACATTGTATGCAGCGCATAAGGGCATTTATCTCACTGTAACTGTCGCGCATAGACATCACTGTTCTTTTGTTTCTAATTGAAAAGGTTACAAATAATATTTATATTAGTATCTGATCGGGCCACACTCATTTAATATTGGTATATCACCAATTGACCGATTGAAGTAACTGACTGGATCTTTGTTTTAACACCCGAGCTTATTTCTTATTTTTAACAGTAACACTCTCTGTGTTATGATCACTGAGAGACTAATTTACATATAAGACTGGATTTCTTGTGGGATTCCAAGGCGTAAACACAGAAGACTCAAGGCTATTTAGTACCTATCACTTACAGAGATGTTAAGAAATGTTTTCTTTAAACATTTAATGTTTACATAACATTTTGTTTCTTTTCACATTTTCAAAGCGCGTCTTAAAGTGAGCTCTAGTGCAAGTTAACCACTGTTAACCACTTAAACCTACTATTTTGACCGGGGTACCTCATGGGTTTATACTTGGTCCCCTCCTTTGTCGCGTCTACGAAAAAAATAATCCACAATATAACGTGTTTTCGCTGAATGTTTTGCCTGTTTTCAGGACGTTAAGGTTCATGTGCTTAAAGGGACCAATGCATTATTACACCTGTTCTGTTCAACATCTAGCAGTAATTTGAGAATTGTTAACAGCTGTGACAAAAGAGATTTACAGGTCATTGTCATTCTGGCTCCCCTTTTATTGTTATTGTGAGATGAGAATCAAAGTCTACCTCCGAGAAGGAAACTAAACAAATTGGCTTTGAATTAATCTAGCGTACATAATATAATTATTACAGTGAATTGTAATAGTCCCCAAGCAATGCAGTGCTGTGAAATGTTTACTGAAGATTTAGCCTCGATGCTCTCCTTGAATGCTAAACGGAAACATGTTGTAGACAGAATAACCTGCCCAGTCCTTCTAATCTTCTGTAAAAAGTGATAAAGAATAGAAATATTTTTTGCAGTGTAACAAACACAAAATATCGCGTGCCGACTCCCTTGGGTCTCCCTGTGAAAAATGAAATTGTTCACAACTGTATGTCGCAGGCAGGCCTTGATAGATAACAGTGTGGGCTTTGAAAAAAAAAAGAAAAGAGAGACACAATGTGGAAAATTGTCCTTCCTTTCAGCTCTCTTGAGTTTCTCAGCTCCCCGCGTTGGAAAATAAATGTGTCTTGCCTGGCGTTGACAAGGGTTGAGCGTAAAAAAACTGGAAAAATGGATCTTGACGATCTTTGATTCATGGATTGATCCTTTTTCTATGCGAACAAAAGCCATGCAAGCACAGCCCGAGGCATAGAACAAAGGAGGAGGTGTGCGTGTGCGCACGTGTGTGCGCGTGCGAGTCGTGTGCGTTCACAGGGACCCCCAGTGCGCGTGCACATGCGCAGGGGTGGTGGGGGGGGGGGGTTAGAGCAGAAGGGTGGGAGGCACATAAACCCAAATAGTACCAATCAAAAACCAAATTTCACATTCCAACCTCTCCAGATGAAAGCACACGGCGCTGTATACTTTTGCAATGGGAGAATTTTAATGTGGCCTCCTTTGCACTGAACCACGTTGCTGTTTGCGGGCCCCGTCGTGTGCTGCAGCATTGCAGCTTCC
This sequence comes from Gymnoscopelus microlampas, assembly GCF_963454915.1. Classification (NCBI taxonomy): domain Eukaryota; kingdom Metazoa; phylum Chordata; class Actinopteri; order Myctophiformes; family Myctophidae; genus Gymnoscopelus; species Gymnoscopelus microlampas. The sequence goes on along the minus strand of NC_139949.1, from coordinate 22,377,238 downwards.
CTGCGCACTGTCTTTATTGCTGTGAAGTCTGAGGTTTACTGTGCTCACATAGTGTGGAGAGAGAGAGAGAGAGAGGGAGAGAGAGAGAGAAAGATAGAGAGAGGGAGAGAGGGAGAGAGGGAGAGCTGTTGAATGCTTCAAGTCCTTTTCCATTATTCCTTCACAACACAGAAGTTTTACCGTCGGTGAGCAGAAGTAATTGATATATTGTATGTGGGGACGTGTGCAGGTTGAGATTGATTGCCAAAGGAGATGAGTGGAGAAAAACTCATCTCGCCCATGAGATCCGCAGTGAAAACCCATCTCTGTTATGATCCCCATGCTGTCTCGACGGAACAACATGGCGCATCAATTATGGTCTACCACTTACTTTGAAATTGAAATTGCTTAATTTGTTTAAGAGAAGAAAAACAAGTCGGCGCAACATCCTTGAAACACTGCGATTTCGAGAGTTACAAAGGGCAATGCTGTTCCCATCCTACACAATCAATTGGTCGTGTAATTTCACCATTATTTTTAAAGGTTGAATGGTCTGTCATAACATGATTGTACTAACATGTATTGGGTGTACTGTACAGTACAGAGTGTCTTGTAAACTCTCAGAGACCCATGTATATGCTGCTTCTTTTCATCTTTTATTTAAAACTTCAGAAAATAGCAGACATATTGGTTGTGCAGTTCTATGATATGCACTTATTTTAGAAGTCTATTTAAGAAAAAAGCATTAAAAAAAATCACTCACTATTTCCAATCATCCTCCTATCAGGCAAGAAAAGGGAACGACGAGGCACTCTTGTGGATAAATTAAAAAGCTTTTATTGGTACGGCTAATGCATGGTAAGAATAAGAAATAATATATAGTACACCTATGCCTTCAGCAGAGTGACTGATAGGAGCTTCCCTGTGTCCGTTTCCTTAAACATTAGGCCAATGGTTCTCAACCTGTGGGCCGGGGGCCCACTTATGAGCTGCGAGGGTATTGCAAGTGGGCCCCCAAATCAATGGCAAAACACTATGATTTTAACGATGAAATACCATGGTCTTTTTTTCTTCCAAACCTTGAAAGATATCTTCCATTGTTCCGCACTGATCCAAGCCGGAACCCGATCGATTGACCGATCATTAAAATAAACATGCTCTGAACACGTACATGCGTGTTAAGTGGTCAGATGGGAGGGCCGTGAACGCTTTCAAGATTCTCGAGTGGGCTCTGATCCAGAGAGGTTGAGAAACACTGCATTAGGCCTATTGACATTTCTCTTTATTCATAAATAAACATGTAGAAAACAGTAAAATAACCTTTTCATACTGGGTTACTGTGTCAACACTACTCAAGCACTGCAGGTTCAGTTCATGTTGTACCAGTCACACATATCCTATAAATCAGTGGTTTTCAACCCTTTTCATATCAAGGTCCATTATTTATTCGCATTTGAGCCACGGATTCACCGTTTGATGAGATTTAGACTCTCAGACCCAAAACGTAGAATATTTTGTTGTTGTTGGATAAGAGTTCGTCCCCAATTTCATCCATGCTGTATTGATGTTGGTACCATAGGAGAGATAACAGGCAAACGTTGATCAAAACAACAATTCTTCTACATTCTCTAATTGTGTTAGACTTCTTGTAAATTAAGTAATGCAGATGTTTAACAATAATTTAACTCTTGAGAGCGTAAAACGAAACCAAATGGACCCGTAAGGGGTCCATTTGGTCATTGGTTACCAACTCTCCATTTGGCTGGGAACCACCTGGAACCCCCTCAAGGACGCGTTATTATGAATCCCACGCCGCGTCCTGGATTTAGACCCGCCTTACGTGTCTGATTGGCTCCCCGGCAGGCATAGTTTTACTGAGGTTAGGGTTAGGGTTAGGGTTAGGTTTAGGCATAGTCTTACTGAGGTTAGGGTTAGGATTAGGGTTAGGTTTAGGCATAGTTTTACTGAGGTTAGGGTTAGGGTTAAGGTTAGGTATAGGCATAGTAGCAAAAACGAGAACTGTCAATCACAGCGACTACTGACCAATCACAGCGCCCGCTCAGCGGGTTTGCCACGACGCGGTGTGGGAATCATAATAACGCCTCAAGGACCACTGTTGGTCCCCGGACCACTGGTTGAGAACCACTGTCCTAAATGGTACAATACAGTGTGTGGAGAATATAATGTGTTGTTTGAAGACAGATGAAATCTTGTCGAATCATGTCATTACTTTTGTCCTATTTCCCAACCACAGCTCTATTTTACACAGCATCGTACCACACGTTGCAAGCACAACAAATAATCAAATCTTTTTTTTAATGAAAGAAATTGAGAAAATGAGAGCGTAAAACAAAATGTCTAGCAGCACTTGTATCAGTTCAAAACACAACCCAGCACTTGAGAAAACGATTAAGTGTAAGCCATCCTCCATGAGGGTTCTTAATTGATAATATTGTTTGCGATGCCCTTAATGTCTTATGAAGTCCCTTGTTTATTTGTCACTGGGGAAAACATAATGTAAAACAAATATCTTTCATGAGTTGCACATTACCATTCTGATTTCACATGGTTTCTCTTAGTTATGACCTTACTATCCCTTTCCCCACACGTTTCCCCTGTAGTGAAATATTAGGTCAGATAGGACTTCAGTTTGTAATAGGACTTCAGTTTGTAATAGAACAACGGTTCCCAACCTTTTCTGGATAAGGCCCACTTGAAAATCTCTACAGCGTTCGCGGCCCACCCATCTGACCGCTTAAGGTACAGTATAGGGTAAGTGATTTTCTTTGGTTAAAATAAGTGTTAAATAGCTCTATATTGTGATAGTACTCATTGCTATAGAGTGTTTGTTCAGTAACAGGAGTCTCCATGTCTCTCCAGCTCTTTATTAAACAGAAAATGCATTTTCAAGTCAGGATACCGATTTCATCCAATCAGGATGGAGAACTCAGTCAGGATGTAGATTAAACGTGAATTTGGAAGTGATGACATCAAGAAATGAGCAGACAAAATTGGAACTGGAACACTGATAAATTAAGCTGACAAATGGGTACACTTTCCTGATTGGCTGACATTTTGTCACCTACCTGAAAATGCATTTTCTACCTTTTATTTTTTATCTTTAACACAGCAGAGGAAAAGTGGTCAGATGGGTGGAACGTGTGCATTTTCAGAGCGTGTTTATTTTGATGATCTAATCAATCGATTGTGTTCCGGCTTGGATCAATGGAGCTAACGTACTGTAGTATACTTTAAGTTCCTATTTGTTTGTATCAAAATGAAAATTCAATCTTCAAGGTTTTAACCCATTAAGACCTGGAATGCATCTGTGTCACTTTTTCATTTGAGCTAAAAAAGCATTATTTTACACTTTGGCTATTCAAAAATAGCAGATCTACAAGCTCATAGCACGGCACCGAGTGCCGCGCTATGAGCTTGTAGATCTGCTATTTTTGAAAAATCGTGAAAATGTGTGCAAATCTTTGAAAATATATTGTTTAAAGCGAACATTTTTAACTCAAATCTTCGCTTCTGGGGGTCCCTGGAACAACACATTTTGAAATGTGGGTCGGCGGCCAAATATATATCATTTTGGGGGTCCTTGACATGAAAATGTTTTTTTCAGAATACTGTTGGGATTTAGAAGACATTTGTACAATCGGCTTCAGGTTTTTTTTTTTTTTTAACATGAATGTCATACCATCAATACAATCTCAGTGTTTTGCCAACTATTTGGGAGCCCACTTGCAATACCCTCACGGCACCACCAGTGGGCCTGCCATCCCACACAGCTTGGGGGATGGATGTCTGTAATAGACTACAGTGTGTGGATAGGAATGTGAAGGAGCATGCAGCCTTGTACACATCCATCCAGAAGCGCCTGTGTGACGCATGATGAAGTCACGAGCAGAACCCTGTCATGTCTGTCTCTCTGATTGATATGGCAAATGTCTGCTGATGACCTGAGAAGGATGTTATCATCAGACCTGGCGCTCTCAAGCAGCACCGGAGAGGAGAGGGGCAGAAACCTTGTATCTCACCGTTTCAACATGTTATGATTTCTTTTCTTTCTTTTTTTTCGTGAATTAACCCATTAACCCATTAAGACCTGAGGCGATTCTTAAAAAAAATCTAAATCATAACAGTTTTTGAAAAAAAATCTAAAGTTTTTTTCCAAGTTTTTTTCAAAAATAGCAGATCTACAAGCTCATAGCGCGGCACTTGGTGCCGCGCTATGAGCTTGTAGATCTGCTATTTTTGAATAGCCAAAGAAATCTAAAGTGACACTGATGCGTTCCAGGTATTAATGGGTTAAGACCTGAGGCCGATTCTACAAATGCCTTCTAAATCAGTAGTTCTCACACTGTCATGATAAAAATAAAAATAAATCAAAAATAGCAGATGTACAAGCTTGTATATCTGCTATTTTTGAATAGCCAAAAATCTGAAAATGAGCTTGTATATCTGCTATATCTGCTGTGAGCTTGTATATATGCTATTTTTTGAATAACCAAACATCTAAAATGAGCTGCCTTGTATATCTGCTATTTTTAGCCAAAAAATTAGCCAAAAAATCTAGAAGATGCTTTCCCAGTGTTTATGGGTTAATGCCGTAGCCTACAGCAGGAATTGCCAATCGACAAGCTCACAACACGTAGCGATGCCACACGTTGTGAGCTTGTGGATCTGCTATTTGTTGCTATTTTTGACATTTTCTTAATGTATTTTGTCTGTGGGTGTTATAAATATCGAACCAATGGACAATGATTAACAAGAGCTTTGTGACTAAACAGTATGTGACACACACTGGAGCGCGGGTTCTCTTATTTTTTGGTCCATTTCCTGAAAAGTAAAGCTTTGCATACAAGCCCGGACGGGCAAGGTTTCCACCCGACGGTGACGATATAAAAGGTCACAAGCAGCACCCTCAGCCATATATCAACTGGCTATTGTCACCATAGTGTGGCTGCCGTTGAGCTTACCTCCGCATGAGTGGTGACCAGCCAATATCATACTGCTCCATCTTACCATGACACACACTGCTAATAATTACTCACACCTTCAAAAACATAAACATGTGGAACATTCAGGGCCTGTCAAAACACACAAAAAACCTACTCTTCTTCTCAGAGTGAAGGAGAAGAGTAATATAGTCTATCGTTGCTGTCGGGCAGAACCCTTGTATCTCCATTATTTCAGGGAATTTTAAAATCTTTTTTCGTAAATGAATGCCCTACTTCGTCATACACACATAGCCGATCGACTAGCGCACAACGTGTTGCAATGCGGTGTGTTGTGAGCTAGTTCTGAAAAAGATTCAAGTGAAAGTGTTTAAGTCTGTCTGTAGGTTTGGTAAATATAATAAAATGGTGCGTTTATATAGCGCATTTATCCAAAGCGCTTTACATAGATGCATTACATTGACCCATTCACACACATATGGCGGAGAAAACCATGCAAGGCACCTGTAACCTGCTCATCGGGAACAATTAGGTTCAGCGTCTTGCTCAAGGACACTTCGGCACTAACTCTGGGGGGAGCCCGGGATGGAACTGGGAACCTCACGGTTGACCATCCGGCCGCTCTACCGGCCACTCTACCCCTGAGCCACTGCCGCCCCAATAGTGTGTATACAGTTTCAATGTACGCTGATGATAGGTTCTTGGTTTATGTATGTATTAGTTATTATTAGATTATTGGTTAACTTATGTATTACTTTATTATTAGATGACTATTTTTAGGCATTTGATGTATTATGATGTATTATGATGTATTATGATGTATTATGATGTATTATGCATTATCTTGTGTCCTTGCTTACTGTAAATCGCTCTGGATTAAGAGTGTCTGCTAAATGCCTAATCTGTAAACTGTAAACTGCAATAATATGCAACGACAGAGACACAATTAAATCGTTAATCACAATTATTGGTGTGACAATTCATCGTCAACTTAAATGTGTGATCGTGACAGGCCTATGGATCCATTGGAACACAGGTTATTTTAATTAATACATTTTTTCTTTCTGAAAAGTCACAGTCTTGGACATACGCGGTTTCCATGGGACAGTGACATATATGGGCTTGTTAGCAGCCAGTGTCGTGCCATTCGGAGTGAAATATGGTTTCTGTCCAAACAGGCAGTGAAGGACAGCTATTTGTGGGAAAGGGGGGAAGAACAGGGACAATAGCTTACGCCTCTTATCAGAGATAAGTTCCTGCATATAGTGGGACGACAAAGCACTACATTTACCGCTCATAGCAATAGGATGAGTGGCCGGTCTGTGGGTGGAACGGCTTACGTGACAACGAGGTCATACGGCTCGGCCTTGTACCTCACACGTAAATAGAGACTTAGCAATCAATTGAATGGACGACTTCAGCCAAGAGACAGCTTTTGGGAGGGAAGGTCAGTGGTGGAAAAAAGTACGTAAAAGTAAGTAAGTAAAAGTATCAGAAGTACTCTGTTACAGGTAAAAGTCCGGAATTAAAAATTTACTTGAGTATAAGTACAAAAGTATTGGTATCAAAATGTACTTAGAGTACCAAAAGTAAAAGTACAACAATGTTTGAAAATAGCAGATCTACAAGCTCACAACGCGTCGCGATGCGACGCGTTGTGAGCTTGTAGATCTGCTATTTTCAAATAGCCTATGTATAGAATAGGGCTAAAGTGGTTGATGTATGTTTTATAATGTAATCATTTATATCTGCAAAGTAACTAGTAACTAAAGTCTTCAAATACATGTAGTGGAGTAGAAGTACAATATTTTGGAATCCGAGATGCAGTGGAGTAGAAGTAAAAGTATTGGAAATTGGAACCACTCAGGTAAAGTACAAATACCTCAAAATTGCACTTAAGAACTGTACTTAAGTAAATGTACTTAGTTACTTTCCACCACTGGGGAGCGTGGTAACACAACCTCCATCTATCTTCCGAGCCAACAAAGCGTCATGTTCTCTAAGACTTAAGGACGGAGACTAAATTAGCATTTTTGTGCAATCGCTCACATGTTTCCCTTCGCATCCATTTTTCTTTGCAGAAACGGAAGGCATTGTATATTATGAGTGTACGGCGTGAGGTTTTGATTTTTTATTATGTATGTATTTACTTTTTTTCCCTTTCTCTCTTTCTCCATGGCTGATAGCTTTGTGATTGAGGTAATTTGGAAGAACCGCGATGCATTATTCCGTTCCAATATGAAGTCCGCAGGCAAATTCAAATTCAAGGCAACAGCTTCTGCACTCCATATAACTCGTGTGGCACTAACTCCATTTACTTGTTCCACCAACCATGAAAAGAATGCACACGCAGGCAGGCAGGCAGGCACGCGCACACACACACACACACACGCGCACACACACACACACACACACACACACACACACACACACACACACACACACACACACACACACACACACACACACACACACACACACACACACACACACACACACACACACACACACACACACACACACACACAAAAGAGAAATTGCTTTGGTAAAGTACTGTTATGTGTGAGTTATACTGCGCAGTCTGGTGGTGTTGCTCGTTGAGAAGAAGTGATTCACAAGTGATTTAATATCAAGCTGGTTGGCAAGCGGCACCATCATGCCTGTTGTGAACTTGTAGATCTGCTATTTTTGCTCACATGTTTTACTTAAGTAAAAGTATCAATACTTCAATGTGGAAATAATCCGTTAAAGTAAAAGTCCTGTATTCAAAATGCACTTAAAAGTACCAAAAGTAAAAGTAATCATTGTGCAGATCATTGTGCATGGTGAAAAGGTTGCGGGTACTACCAATCCCAATCCCCATCACGCATTGTACTGCAAGACAAATGCTGACATTGATCTGACACTTTTTAACTGCATGCTTAAGCTCTATTTTATACTTAACCTACGACGACGTTATGCAGGAACAATCGCAATGTGACGTGTTGTGAGATTGTAGATCAGTTATAAACAAGAATGAATTGGATATGAATCCAATGTGAGAGTGTGTGTGAAATATATCAATATATCAACCAATAACTCATACCAAATATCAACAACGTTTAGAAAACGGGGACAAACCGCAACCACCAGTCTTTACAAGCACCTTCACAGAAAGGGCAATGTCGCTTACAATAAGCAGATATGGCAACCAATCATGACGCGTTGCAAACCCTTTTTTTACCAAACACGCCCCCTTTCCACAGCCACGCCCACACATATATATTATATTATGAGCAGAAGTGCGCGACCACAATTCAGTCTAAACACATCAAACAAATGGACAGGGCGTTTCTTAGAGAGTATACACACACTCTCAAAAAAAAAGAAAAAAGTGGAAATATATTTAAATTGAAATGTTTTGCTTATAATCACAAGCCCATAATAGGAATGCAACACACTGAACTGTAAGCTTGTAGATGTAACGTTGTGTTCAGGAAAAAACAAACCTACAGTAAGTAACAAAAACATGAGCACAAAAAATTGACCAAGGTGTGTCTGCATGGTAGTCATATCTAGGTCAAGTACCAAGGGCTGAGGTGGATTCTGAAAAGGTGAAGTCTTCATATTACGGCGGAAAATTGGGAGTGAGTGGGAGGAGGCAATAAGTGACTGATTTCAGACAGTCTCACGCCCTGTATCCCTCCTGGATGCTCCAATTAACCAGTGGTGGAAAGTAACTAAGTACATTTACTCAAGTACTGTACTTAAGTACAATTTTGAGGTACTTTTACTTTACTGGAGTATTTCCAATTTTCAGTAGTTTTACTTCTACTCCACTACATCTCAGAGGCAAATACTGTACTTTTACTACAATTTTTTGCGACAATTATTTGAAAACTTTAGTTACTTTGCAGCTATACATTATTATATTATAAAACATACATTAACCACTTTAGCCCTGTTTTATATTTGAAAATAGCCGATCTTAGGGTTGTCCGATATTGGCTTTTTTACCGATAACCGATATACCGATATTGTCCAACTCTTAATTACCGATACCGATATCAACCGATACCGATATATGCGGGGATTATTGTGATTAGGGTAAGCTCAAATTTCATATCACACACACCATATACAGTAAGAACTCCTGTAACTTATTTATAAAGCAAAAAAAAAAAAAAAAAAAAAGATTTTTTTTTTTTTTTTCAAAAACCGATACCGATATTTTCCCGATATCAATTTTTATGCTAATATCGGCCGATAATATCGGGAGGCCGATAATATCGGACATCCCTAGCCGATCTATAAGCTCACAACGCGTCGCAAGCTTGTAGATCTGCTATTTTCAAACATTTTAGTACTTTTACTTTTGGTACTTTAAGTATATTTTGATGCCAATACTTTTGTACTTGTACTCAAGTAACATTTTGAACACGGGCCTTTCACTTGTAGCAGAGTACTTCTACATTGCAGTATTGATACTTTTACTCAAGCACAAAACGCGAGTACTTTTTTCCACCACCGCAATTAACTCCCTCCGTCCAGCACCGCACGCCGCCCCCCCACAGCTGCATGAGCCAATAACGTACAACCATCTCTGTGCAGTGTGTGCACGCCACACCACCGACGGAATCCACCATCACACTGACATCTGACGAGCTGCTAGCTAGTCTGCGCTCCATCTCGTGCCGTTTGTATTTTTTTTTATCACCGTTGCAGTTATTTATTTCATTTTCTTCGCAGCCTCGAATTCTCTCCCGTCTTCCGGCGTTTCGTCCGTTGTTTGTGTTGATTTCGTGGGCCTTTTTTTTTTCTCTCTGACGGGCAGCACACGGTGAAAGCGCCGCAGGGCGTTTTTTTTTGCTTTCTCCCTTCTTTTTTTTCTTTTCGCCGGGGCTTTTGTCTGACCTCAAGCTGTCAACTTGGGAGCCCTGGCTGCTCTCTGAAAAGAGAGGAAGATGAGGAGGAGGAGGAGGAGGAAGGGGGAAGGCTGCAGGTGAAATTCCCCTCTGCCTCTCTCTATTCCCCCCGGCTCTGTCCGTCTCTCTCTCCACCCCTTCTCTATCCCCCAGCTCCTCTTTATCTCCCTCCACCCTCTGTCTCTCCTGCATGCACCTCTGTTGTCCCCCGGCACCACCCTGAGGGAGACGTTGCCCATGGCACCGCCAACGGCCACTCGGCTGCTTTTTCTTTTTTTTTCAAGAACGTCTAGGCTCTCTGTGAACCCTTGCCCTGCGAGCAGTAGCTCTAAATGTGGCCGCGCACACACACACACACACATATATATACTTGCGAGGACATCAAAAATTGCTGGCCTAGAAATAGCTGAGAAATTGCAAAAAAAAGTCTCAAAGTGGGGTCCGGGGACCCCCGGGGGTACTTGAGGGGGTTCCAGGGGGTACCCAGCTAAATGATGGACAGGAACCAAATGGACCCTTATGGGTCTGTAACTCTGAGAGTTAAGTTAGCATTGATTTTACAATATGAATTGGGGTCCCAGAGGTATAAATGCCATTAAATGGGGGTCCGTAGCCCTAATGCATGTCAAACTGGGGGTCCTTAAAATGTATCTTTTCAAATGGGGGTCCACGGGCTAATAAGTGTCCATTTAGGGGTCCTTGACATGAAAAAGTTTGAGAACCACTGCCCTACTGTATACCGAAAGCTGAATCTTTTCCTAAATGCAAACGCCTATAACTCCCCAAACCATTTGGACCAGGAAAATGGTCACAATGTCTATTCCTCAAATTCTACTATACTTGTGGGGACATGGGGCCCTCACAAGTATAGTGCAAGTACACACACACACACACACACACACACACACACACAGACACACACACACACACACACACACACACACACACACACACACACACACACACACACACACGCACACACGCACACGCGCTGCGACTTTGGTGTGCAAGATGGTAAAACAGGACGTCTGCTGGCCCCACAGTGGGAGTCACGTCCGCTCTCTGGGCCCCTGGAAAGGGACGAGCTAAAAGACCCCAGGCGGAGGTGAGAGAGTAGGAGCATGTGGGGTTCACATCTGGCCGCGGTCTGCAGAGGCCGCCAGCTGTCATGCATAAACCTGACAGGTGGTAATCAGCATTATGCCACTAATGTTACGCTGAGACACCAGTAAAGCAGAGAGTCCCATCTCATTAACACTGCTGCTGTTCAGATGCTCTCGCACACGCACACACACACACAAACACACACACACACACACACACACACACACACACACAAAGGACGATGGGCATCCCATGCACACACCCAATTAGTGTTAGACCACAGGAGTAAGGACACACACACACAAGCAAGGACGCACGCACACACGCACGCTCACACACACACACACAAAACCGCGCTTGTAGGAGATGTGTCATTCAGGCAAAATAATACAAAATTGAAATTGATTGGAAGGGGAATTAAAAAACGTAGGCTGAATGCAAGCAACGGCGCAACGGCTCAACTGCAACCAACAAATAAAGGTTACAGTATAATAACAGTTATCTATTTCCCATTATTCTCAGTGACGTGCTGTCTGTGTGGTCACATTCTGCATGGCAACACCCTCAACGTACACATCCTGAGGCTCATTCTGGACAGCCATAAGAGCAAAAAAAAAAAAGAATTATGAAAATAAATCTGTAATGGGCTGCAGCTACCGGGGAGATTGCTTTGTCAAACTAAGGGGATGTGGATACTGAGACAAGACTCCACACACCCCCCCACACCCCACACACACACACCCACAAACACCCCTTGCATCTGGCTTTGAAGTTGAACAATTGAGGCAAGAGAAGAAGACGCGAGGCAAAAGAAAATAACATAAAATAAAAACACGTCTCCCGACCTCCCCGTCTCGTCCCGGGCAGTTCATTGGCCCTGTGAGTCACAGGTGCATGCATGCAGAAAGGGAATCAGGTCCATTTAACCCATTCAGTCCGGGAACGCATCTGTGATCGCTTTCGATTTCTTTGGGCTATTCATAAATAGCAGATCTACAAGCTCATAGCGTGGCACAGAGTGCCGCGCTATGAGCTTGTAGATCTGCTATTTTGGGGATTATTTTTTTTTTTTAAATGTGTGCACATCTTTGAATATTTTTAACTCAAATCTTTGCTTCTGGGGGTCCCTGGAACAAAATATTTTGAGATGAGGGGTCCACGGACATAAAAAAAGTTGACAACCACTGATATTACAGCAACATAATTGTATTAATTTTTTTAACTGTTAGGATTAAGAAGACATTTGTAGAATCCCCCAGAAGCAATTAAGATTTGAGTTAAAAACGTTCACTTTAAAAAAAAAACATATATATTCAAAGACTTGCACACATTGTCACGTTTTCTCCAAAAATAGCAGATCTACAAGCTCATAGCGCGGCACTCGGTGCCGCGCTATGAGCTTGTATATCTGCTATTTTTGAATAGCCCCAAATAAATCTTAAAATGACTACACAGACGCGTTCCCGGTCTCAAAGGGTTAAAGTCTGCCGCACACTGCAGCGGGGAGGAATCACACACAGTCATAGTGACACGTGAATCACACCCGGGCGTACCTGAAGGGTGACGCGGCCCAGGCTACGGTCTGTGTGACTGCATTATTTCTGCCTGCCGGAGAGAGCAGAGCCTCAACAACGCTCAAGGGCTTTTCACTCTTGATTCTATATACATACTGTAGCCTATCGCTGCTGTCAGGCAGAAACCTTGTATGTTATCTCATGTTTCTTCTTTTTTTTTTCTCTCCCCTTGAATTCATGCTCTACTTCGTCATACTATATACTCGTTACATGAAAGTATAGCGAAAATAGCTGATCTACAAGCTCACGATTGCGCCGCGATCCGACGTGGCTTTTAGATCTGCTGTTGAAAGTGAAAGTGATTCACTGTGGCTGTGGGTTTTATGAATATTGAACCAATGAAAAGTGTTTAAAAGAGCTTGTGACTAAATAATGACTTCATTGCATTCATTGGAACAGATGTTTTTTTTCCATTTCGTGAAAAGTAACCGTTTTGGACAAGGGTTCCACCCGACAACGATATATATATACATATACACACACATATTATGTTTATTGTAAAAAAAGGGATGGAAGGGACTGCGCACTCCAGAGAACAGAGATGGACAACGTACTACTGCATTAAGTGAGCACATTATTAGCGCGACACGTTTCGCCGTGAGCTTTGTCAGGTGCTATACAAAGGTGAGAGTTCCCTACATATATAGTGTCAATCATAAAACAGTTCCATCCCTCCATACCCCTACATATATATATATATATATATATATATCCCATTGAGACCTGAAGCTGATTCTACATGTCTCCTAAATCTCAACAGTTTTCTGAAAAACCTATGTTTCTATATCAGTGGTGCTCAATCTTTTTCATGTCAAGGACCCCCAAAATTATATGCATTTGGCCGCGGACCCCCATCAAAATGTTTTGTTCCAGGGACCCCCCAGAAGCAAAGATTTGAGTTAAAAATGTCCGCTTTAAAAATATATATATTCAAAGATTTGCACACATTTTCACGATTTTTCAAAAATAGCAGATCTACAAGCTCGTAGCGCGGCACTCGGTGCCGCGCTATGAGCTTGTAGATCTGCTATTTTTGAATAGCCCAAAGTGTAAAATAATGCTTTTTAGCTCAAATCTAAAAATGAGACCGTTCCAGGTCTCAATGGGATATACATATAATATATATATATATATATTCTGTGTATTCAATTGTTGCAAGTGCAGCCGTGGTGACAGGCTGCTCATCTGGCGAAGCTCTCTGCATGGCTAATGGAGTTAATCTATGTTGGAAAGGTCAAGTCAGTGAAGATTATGGCAGACTCTCGACCGCGGACAGCATGACCTTATCAGTGCTAATGTACCAACCGCCATCTCTGTTGTCATCTCCAACGCCATCTCTCCAAGGCGAGAGGATGGGGGGGGGAGGTGGGCGGGCAGGGGAGGGAGGGAGGGTTCAGGGCCACACGGGGGGGTGGGTTGAGGGGGAGGAGGATAAGGTGTACAATGACCCCCCCCCCCCCCGCGGAGGCGGCGAGTTCAGCGGGGTCGGCGCGAGATTGGTACGGGCGTAATGACCCTCTGATGTGTGAGTCACGGGGTCAGAGGTGTTGCTTAGAAATGGGCAGAGAAGAGAACATTGCACTGTGAGAATCCTCGGGGTTAATTTAACCCATTGATACCTGGAACGCATCCGTGTCACTTTAGATGTCTTTGGCTATTCAAAAATAGCAGATCTACAAGCTCGTAGCGCGGCACCGAGTGCCGCGCTACGAGCTTGTAGATCTGCTATTTTTGAAAAATCGTGATTTTTGTATTTTTTTAGATTTTTTTCCAAAAACTGTTAGGATTTAGATTTTTTTAAAGATTCGCCTCAGGTCTTAAAGGGTTAACTCCGAGAGCGCGCAAATGGAACCAAACGGAACAAAACCTACTGTACATTTGGTTCCATTTTGCACACACACACGCTCAGTCAGAGTTATGAATGGATAATTGAACACTGAGGATTTGACTGTACACACACATGTGCTTTGGAGACGCACACGGCTCTGTCGGCGCTGACAGAAAGATGTGAGAACGTACAGTAATTGCCTGTCCTGCTGTTTATAGTGGCATAAACATAGTGAGCTCAAAACACATGATATAACACATGAAAACATATTTGTTATTGTATATGTGGAGGAGAAACTTTCATTATAAAACATATCTGGCCTCTTTGGAGGTGAAATGACACCGTGAAGATGTCCAGTGTCCAAACTATCACGTATATGACATTGAAAAATGGCATTATGTTCCATACAGCACTGGAGAAAGTGTTAACCTATTAAGACCTGAAGCCTATTCTACAAATGTATTCTAAATACAAAAAAAACAGTATTACTGTTACAGTAATACTCTAAAAACAGTATTCTAAAAAAACGTATGTTTCTATATCGGTGGTGCTCAAACTTTTTCATGTCAAGGACCCCCAAAATGATATGTATTCGGCCGCCGACCCCCATCTCAAAATATTTTGTTCCAGGGACCCCCCCCGGAAGCAGAGATTTGAGTAAAAAATGTTCGCTTTAAAATAATATATATTATTTTAAGATTTGCAGCATTTTCACGATTTTTCAAAAATAGCCAAAGTGTAAAATAATGCTTTTTGTTTTAGCTCAAATCAAAAAATGACAGAGATGCGTTCCAGGTCTTAATGGGTTAAGATGAAAGCCCGCGTGAATCATATCATCATCACATTTCCAGGAACTCTTCTAAGGGTCAGGGGTTTTTTTTCTTGTTATTTCTCTTTTTCTTTAGGCAACAAGGCCGTAATAAATAAATGAGTCACCAGAAGAGCTATGGAGTTGAGAGAGAAAAAAAACAACTATTCAAATCATAACCCGCGGTTCATCTCCGTCGGTGCCCAGAGGGCAATGTCAAATACAGGCGCCGACACAGAACTGGGAACTTATTCATCTAAAGTTTTATGTGTAAACAGCCCGACAATTTTCGACAACAATTAAGGACTCCTGGCAGATGCTATTTTCCGGCGCAAACATAGAAAGTGCAAGACCGGAGCAGAGGCTTGAACCCTCGCCAACAAACAGACAGGGTAAGCACTTAAACGGTGCTAGAGATTCCGCAGAAAAAGCTCACGGCAAAATTGTTTAATTTGCTAAAACAAAATGCTTAAATATTAGACAGGGTTTCCGCCGCCGTTTGCTCTGAGCTATTTTCGGTGTCAACGGGGTCAGTCAGGCATATGTTAACCCATTAAGACCGGGGAAGCATCAGTGTCGCTTTAAGATTTTCTTTGGCTATTCAAAAATAGCAGATATACAAGCTCGTAGCGCGGCACCGAGTGCCGCGCTACGAGCTTGTAGATCTGCTATTTTTGGAAAAAAAACGTCAAAATGTGTGCAAATGTTTGAATATATTATTTTTAAAGCTGACATTTGTAACTCAAATCTTTGCTTCAGGGGGATTCTACAAATGTCTTCTACATCCTAACAGTTTTTAAAAAAAAACGTATGTTGCTATAATATCAGCGGTGCTCAAAACCTTTCCATGTCAAAGACCCCCAAAATGATATGTATTTCGCCGCGGACCCCCATCTCAAAATATGTTGTTCCAGGGACCCCCCAGAAGGACAGATCGGAGTTAAAAATGTTCCCTTATACATATTCAAAGTTTTGCACAAATGTTCACGATTTTTCAAAAAATAGCAGATCTACAAGCTCGTAGATCTGCTATTTTTGAACAGTCCAAATACATCTTTCCCGGTCTTTATGGGTTAAGTAACATGTCCTCTTGAGATGCAGGCGCCGTTCGCCCCCCGACACACCTAGCCAGTTATGACCAAGCTTTCTCGGATAGAAATGTCAAGACTCGTAAACGCTCCCCCTCTACCTTCTGGAAACCCACACACGCGCCCACCCTGACGCCCCCCCCGCCCCCTCCCTCCCTCCCTCCTTGCCTTCAACTTCTCTCACACGAGACAGATGCAGAGACACAGAAGCACGTACGCACACACACACACACACACACACACACACACACACACACACACACACACACACACACACACACACACATGTTTGTATTACTATACTTGTGAGGACATCAACACTTTAGGACAGCCATGTTATGAATGCCATTTAAAAAATAATAATTGCCATTTTTAACCGTAAGCCTAAAGCTGAAAAACAGCAGATCTACAAGCACACAGCGCGTCGCGCTGCGACGCGCTGTGAGCTTATAGATCAGCTATTTTTCGGTGCATGACACTGGCGCGCAACTAAGTACAAATCATGTTTAATTCTAATTCCAATCCCTAAAGCTAACCTCCAAGACACCTAAATGTCTAATCCTGACCTGAAGGATTTTCTAATTGTACGTATTGCTGAGAAATGTTTTTTTTAACTATAAAACAACCATTTGTTTTGTGAGGACCAGGAAAACGGTCCTCACAATGTATATTTCTTCAAATTCTACTATATTGGTCCTCGCAAGTATAGTAATACAAACACACACACACACACACGCACACACACGCACGCACACGCGCAAAAGTGTAAGCCCACGTGCCCTTCTCTCCCACAAGCCTAGTAGGAAAGACAAGGCATGTCATAACCACACTCGTCAGTTTCCCTCTAACCGTGCGTGTCAGCGAGCCTGCCCCTGCTTCATTAAGCAATCCCCCCGTGGTGCTGGAGGAGGCCACGCCGCAACAACTAGCGCCGACCTCCCCCCCGCACAGGTGAGGAGGCGGCGCCAGGAGCCAGGAGGAGCGCCGCCGCCCATAACAAACACCTTTCTCCCTCCATTGCCGTCGGTGTTGCCACGTCCGCTTATTGTAAGCGACTTTAAGGGCTTGTTTTTCTGTAAAGGCGCTTGAAAATATTGTTTTTTTGTGATTGATACAATTTTTGGGGCTTGTTTATTTTTTGTAGCTGCTTATTTTGGGCTTGTTTACTAAATGTTGTTTAAACTAGTGGTTATCAAATATTTATTTTTCAGGTGAAGGACCCCCAGATTAATATGTAATCGTTCGCGTTCCCCCATCTGAATATTTGGTGCCAGGGACCCCCCATACAAGATTTTCAAATATTAAATTATGCATAATAATTAAATTCTAATTTAAAAAAACAACTTTATTTTGCTTTCGGAACTTTGTTTGTGCAGCGGTTAAAAGACAACATACAGTCAATACATATATACCTAGGTCAGATAAAAGACACAAAGTGCATTTAAAACTGCTACTTAACACATTGACGGCCATAGACGCAGATCTGCGTTCTATTGTTTAATTGTGGTTTAATAACCGATCGTGGTGTTTATTGTACCATCCTTGATTTTTTTCACTTCCCACTCCCATCTCACTTATCCTATGCGGAAGTATCCGTTATCCGTTTCGTGTTTCCGGTTTTATCTTGAGTTAACTGGTTTTGCCCTGTTTTTGGCCAGACATCATAGTTTTCACACGGTGTGGGTAGGAACGGAAAGCTCCGGTTTTGGGCTTGTTTTCATAGGCCCGGTTGCTTGTTTCTCTCTCAGAATCTGGCAACGCTCTGATTTCCATTCCTCTCCTATAGCCCCTCCGCTGGGTTTCATTGCATTACTGTTCCATCTGACGCTGACACACACAGCCCCACACAGGTTAGGTTAGGTTAAGTTGATACTTTATCGATCCCCGGGGAGAGGGGCTGGATTAGGTTGTCTTACAGCCACAGAGAAACGACAGACATCAAAGACAACATTAACCCATTAAGACCGGGAACGCATCTGTGTCATTTTCAGATTTCTTTGGGCTATTCAAAAATAGCAGATCTACAAGCTCATAGCGCGGCACCGAGTGCCGCGCTATGAGCTTGTAGATCTGCTATTTTTGAAAAATAGTTGTGAAAATGTGTGCAAATCTTTGAATAATATATTTTTAACTCAAATCTTTGCTTCTGGGGGTCCCTGGAACAAAATATTTTTAGATGGGGGGGTCCGCGGAAAAATACATATCATTTTGGGTGGTCCTTGACATGAAAAAAGTTTGAGAACCACTGATATTATAGCAACATAGGTTTTTTCAAAAAACTGTTAGGATTTAGAAGACATTTGTAGAATCCCCAGAAGCAAAGATTTGAGTTACAAATGTTTGCTTTAAAAATATATATATATTCAAAGATCTGCACGCATTTTCAAGATATTTAAAAAAAAATAGCAGATCTACAAGCTCACCGAGTGCCGCGCTACGAGCTTGTAGATCTGCTATTTTTGAAAAGCCAAAGAAAACTTAAAATGACACACAGATGCGTTCCCGGTCTTAATGGGTTAAATAAAAGAATGAAAAAAAAAAGAGAAATTAAATAAATAAATAAATACGCCGGTTCCAGCACAACAGCACACACACCGTCAAGGCAATCAGTCGCTCAATCAGATCAGTGTGTATAAGCTTTGCCCCCCCCCCCCCTTGTGTTATTAAAAAAGTGTGAATTGCAGGGGCTATAAAAGAACGCCTTAAACGTTTCAGTGGAACCCTTGGGAGCCGTGAAGTCACTAAAAGAAGTCTTGTGACTCATCAGTAAGGATGGAGAGGGAGGCGTATTCTACACGATGGCCCTGGAGGGATTGGACTGATCTAGTCTCTCCTATGGTGGATAGATAGGATACAGGATAAGTGGGCACTAGGGACATCTGGGCACCTCCAAAATGTTAAAAAATCATATATTTGAAAAGTCGTCTTTTTTTTATTTTGTAACCCATTTTTCACTCAGTGCCAATTGCCTAAGCTTGCAATCCTGGGCACAACTCTCCCTCTGCCAGCCTGGGGAGAGCCCCGAACTGAGCTCATGCTTCCTTCAACGCATGAGCAGTGAGCAGGCCGCTTCTTATCACCTGACAGGGGGGAGTTTCCCCGGTAGGACGTAGTGCGTGGAAGGAACACGTTATTCCCACCAGTTCCTTTCCCCTCCATCAGGCGCCCCGGCTGACCAGGGGGAGGCAGTATAGAGGCCAGGATTACTGCATTTTTTTTGTGAGGGTAGCTACCCTGAAAAGTCTTAAAGTAACGTAATATGAACATGCACTGTGCATCATGCATCATTATCACTTCATTTTATCCTTCAACTTCTTGTTTATACCCCAAAATGACTGGATGTACAGGTTTTGTAACAATTTGTATCAAATGAGACCTTAATCGTCGAATGTTTAAGTATGTTCTAATCATGTATACTTTACTTTACTTAAAAAAATCCAATTTAACACGAGGTGCCTCCTCTTCCTTGTTCCTGTTACCGATAGATGGTGAGATAAAAGAAAAAATAGGGTGTCATCTCCGTTCACTCCATCGAGTCAATTATTTTATAGCGATGGCGGATCATGTAAATGAAAAAAGATTCATATAATATTCAGTTGGAGGTATCGACAAGAACGAGAATCTGGAAGTAATGCTTGCCATTGGGCAACCAATCATTTCAAACCCTGTACTGTACAGTTCCAAACATTGAATCATTCACACACAGTAATGGGTGTTGATGAAGCATGCGCGACACCAGAACAATGTGTGACACTCTTTCTGTCTCAATCGCTCTGGATATACCTAGTGCGTTTATTTTTTATTATGAAAACAATATAAATGTATGATTTATTTTTTCAGTATACAGATGAGACCCGATCCGACTGTTCACTTAAAAAAATACATGATTTGCAAAATGATCAGGATTTCTTTTTTAAATAGCAGATCTACAAGCTCATAGCGCGGCACTTGGTGCCGTGCTATGAGCTTCTATTTTTGAATAGCCAAACTGTAAAATAATGCTTTTTAGCTCAAATCAAAGCATGACACAGATGCCTTCCGTCTCTTAATGGGTTAAAAGTTACCGGGCACACTTTGTTTCCCGCAGTTGTTTTTACCAGATAGATTTTATGATCCACATCTGCATTGCGTGACCTGCAGGTCACTTCTCATTTGAGATATATATATTGAGATATAATGGCTGAGTGAGACGGATATTATTGCAACACGGGAAGAAAGTGGGAGAGCCTGAAAGTCTGTCCAAACTCTTAATACAGCAGTGGGCATTTAATGATAATACAAGATTGTGTAAATGAGCAATTAGGCACACAGTTTTTGGTGATTAAGCAGTGTTCAACAGCCTGCTAACATTGTCACAATGGGATTTAGTCCCCCGGCCTCTGATCCCAGCACTCTGCCAGTACACAGAACACAATGTGGCAGCTAGATAGACAGGAAACTCAGTGGCCAGAGGCAGCGCGGCAGTTAAAGTACAGATACTGAGTAAAATAAGTTCTGTAAGATACAGCTACAATTGCTAGGAGTCAAAAAAGAAAAAAACGTCACAAAAACTTTATCGGGAAGGAAATGAAAGACAGTTTATACAATAGTATACAGTACACCTGATACAGTGTCCTACACTATGTAGGTACTACAAGTAAGAAGCGCGAACGCTGGAAGCGAACGCAGTTCTATATTTCAGCCACACTGTAGTAGTGAACTCTGGCGCACTCTAGCGGCTGCACACAGGTAGTGCAGCTGCTATATTTCAGTCACAGAGTTTTGAGTCACATGGGGGCACGAGCCAATGAGAGCGTGAGTCACATGGGGGCGCGGCTGCACACATACTGCACACAGACAGACACACAAGCCGAGCCGAGTTACATAGTAGTAGGCTCCACTTGGGCGGAGTCGCGGCTTCGCCGCGCCTCCTTCCGCGTTCGCTAACACACAATCACAGTGACATCAACAGAAAACACTGGTATCCATACAGAGTCAACAGTGGTGTAAAGTACATTTACTTAAGTACTGTACTGAAGTACAATTTTGAGGTATTTGTACTTTACTTGAGTATTTCCAATTTTCACTACTTTTACTTTTACTCCACTACATCTCATAGGCAAATATTGTACTTTTACTCCACTACAATTATTTGAAGAATTTAGTTACTAGTTACTTTGTAGATCTAAATTATTACATTATGAAACATACATTAACCACTTTAGCCCTATTTTATACTGAGGCTATTTGAAAATAGCAGATCTACAATCTCACAAATCTCACAACGCGTCGCATCGCGACGCGTTGTGAGATTGTAGATCTGCTATTTTCAAACAGTTTAGTACTTTTCCTTTTGGTACTTTAAGTACATTTTTATACCAATACTTTCGTACTTTTACTCAAGTAAATTTTGAATTCCGGACTTTTACAAGTAACAGAGTGCTTCTACATTGCTGTATTGATTTGAAAACATTTGAGTACTTTCTCCACCACTGAGTGTCAACAGTATTGTCAGCACAATCACCTACAATTGCACAAAAGATGGCACCAGCCAATAGAGACTGATAGAACAAGTTGTTCTGAACAACTGAAGCATCTTGTTGCACTACACCGACGGACCAGCGACTTCAGCCACCAGCGTGGTCAGCTACTTCAACATTCCAGAACAAGTGGCAATGACAATAGATGAGATAGTCAAGGTGTAGTCATGTACCGTGACATAAGAGGATATGTGGACATACAGAGGAAAAAAAGACTTCCCAGTCATCTGTATTTGAAACTCAATTATTTATGCATGTTAATAAGGATAATTCGGCAGAACATCACCCATTATATTTTTCGACTAGCTACTGTATAGCTACTGTACGTTTGCATGGAATGTTACTATAATAAAAATGGTAAATGGTGCCTTTATATATCGCTTTCATCCAAAGCGCTTTACGTAGATTGTGCATTACACTCACCCATTCACACACACATTCATACATCATACTGTATTGAGGAATTTCATGTTTAAATGTATGTGTAGACTGTTGGAGTCAAAGAATATATTAACTAGAAAAAGTGCTCCTCGGAGCACAGGTCTCCGCCAGGCCAGGTACGTTATTCTGGCCTCCTGGTGGCGCTATAATAGGCCAATGTGAATAGGGTGCCATTTATTCTTAGGTCTTTCACGGCAATCAGACACTGCATTCATGATTTGAGGCATTTTGTTCCAAAAATGTGTTTTGCTAAATTAGACCTACTGGTGGCGCTATAACAGGCCAATGTGAAAAGGGTGGCATTTCTTCCTCGGCCTAGTGGGAATGTGTGTGTGAAATTTCACGGAAATGGCAAGCTGCGTGCATAGTTTGAGGCTTTTTGTTCAAAACGGACCAATCCTGCAAACTTTGGAAGCCAATCATAGGCAATGAGGATGGAATATGGGAAATCGGACAGATCCGTGTTGATCACATGACTATAGAGATACTGTGTACCGATTTGCATGATGTTTGGATAAAATCTGTAGGAGTGATGTAAAAAAATGGGTTTTGCACACATCGGCCTCCTGGTGGCGCTATAACAGGCCCATGTGAAAAAATTGGGGCAGAGGTTCTGAATTGGCATCCAGGGAGTGTGTGTGCACAGTTTCGGAGCGACCGGGCCAACGGTGCCGGAGATTAGCTGGTAACACACAGACAGGACGGACACACGGACACACACACACACGGACGGACGGACGGACGGAGGGTAAAACATACTCTCTCGCCATGCCTTCGGCCTGGCGGAGACAATTATGGCCTTAACAGGGATCACACGGAGTGATACAAGGTATTCCTCGAGCTTCTGGAAACACTGGAGGCAATGCTTATATGTTTTTAATTAATGAAAACAGTCTGGTACTCAGGCTATTTATCTGTTGTTGTTGTTGTTGTCTGTCTTGTAGCTCTGTTTTTATATGGACATGGTGTCTGAAATAAAGTTTATACAATACACCGATGGCGGAGGAAACCATGCAAGGCACCAACCTGCTCATCGGGAGCAACTAGGGGGCCAGTGTCTTGCTCAAGGACACTTCGACACTAACTCTGGGGGAGCCCGAGATCGAACTGGGAACCGCAAGGTTCCCACCCGGCCACTCTACCCCTGAGCCACTGCCTCCTAACTATGTTAACATAATACCCATGCTAGCCTAGAACTCAATAACATTCTGTTTCTGATGTATCGATCCCCATGGGGGAAATTCGTCCTCGGTCTCGCATTTGACCCGTCCTAACTATTAGTAGCAGTGGGCAGCCCCACTGGGGGCAGCGCCTGGGGACCGGCTCCAGCTCCAGGCCACTGCCTTTGTGTCAGGAGTCCCTGACATGTCTTTTGGTGTGGAAGGAACCCACAGCACCCAGGGGAATCCTACACCAACACGGTGAGAACGTGCCAACTCAACACAAATACAGTACATGACCCTAGTGGGGTTCGAACCGACCCAGGACTTTCTTTGCTGTGAGGGAACAGTGCTATCCAATGTTTTTCAACCCTTTTCACATCAAGGTCCATTATTTATTTGGCATTTGAGTCAGGGACCACCATTTGATGAGATTTAGCCTCTCAGACCAAAAACTTAAGTATATTTTGTTATTGTTGGATAAAATGATCTCCACAATTCCATCAATGTCAGAGTTAAATTAACATTGATTTTACAATATGAATTGGGGTCCCAGAGGTATAAATGCCATTAAATGGGGGTCCGTAGCCTAATGCATGTTAAACTGGGGGTCCTTGAAATTAAAATGGTTGAGAATCACTGCTAGAGAGCCATAAAAACCTTCTCTTATTGGGGTCCCTGGCTTATCTTTTCAAATGGGGGTCCGTGGGGTAATAAGTGTCAATTTGGGGGTCCTTGACATGAAAAAGTTTGAGAACCACTGCCCTAACTATCCATCTTTTAGCTGGGGACCACCTGGAACCCCCTCAAGGACCACTGGTGGTCCCCGGACCACTGGTTGAGAACCACCGCACTAAGCCATCAGATTGAGAAACATTTTGTTTTTCCTGCATTGTCACAGCAAGTGTGTGACGAGGAAGCCTTTAACATCGACCCAAACCTATTCTATTTCTTGGTACTGTAAAAACATGGCATCCCTATTTTGGGCGTATCAATGTAGGCAAAATGTACAACAACAACAGATCTGCTGTAGCTTATTTGTCATTTCTTGGAAAATGTACTGAGAGATAAGAGCACGGCGGACATTCAAATCTGGACGCCCACAGTCCAGTCAAATCCGGATGTGACAGAAGTATATAGGGCTTGGATATTAAAATAAAAAATTCTAATTAACGACTGCCTTCATATAGATGGCTAATGTCACAGGCTGGTCACATGATGTCAGAGATTCTCACCGTTTCTATGTGCATCCTGACATCCAGATAATTCAATGTTTTTCCACGCTTGCAAATAGAGAAAGCTTAGCAAAAGTAAGGCACAAGATTAAAGACGATACATAGCCTGAGGGTGAAGATTATGATCAAAATGCTTAGAAATTAATGTTGGCACATTGAGGTAATAATTAAACACCTTGGGCTGCTCCAACTTGCCAGTGGCACTGTGCAAGGTTTGCTTTGTGGGTATTAAACTCTACAAATCAAGATAGAGCCATATTAGATGCTTTCTTTTGTTCTTTTTGTACAGTAGTTTGTACCACTACTCACCTCATCTACTCTTTAACCCATTAAGACTGGGAAACGCATCTGTGTCATTTTAAGATTTCTTTGGGCTATTCAAAAATAGCAGATCTACAAGCTCATAGCGCGGCACTCGGTGCCGCGCTATGAGCTTGTATATCTGCTATTTTTGAAAAATCTTGAAAATGTGTGAAAATCTTTGCTTCTGGGGGTTCTACAAATGTCTTCTAAATCCTAACAGTTTTTTAGAAAAAACCTATGTTGCTATAATATCAGAGGTTCTCAAACGTTTTTCATGTCAGGGACCACCCAAAATGATTATGTATTTGGCGGCGGACCCCATCTCAAAATATGTTGTTCCAGGGACCCCCCAGAAGCAAAGATTTGAGTTACAAATGTTCGCTTTAAAAAACATATTATTCAAAGATTTGCACAAACTTTCACGATAAAAAAAAAGCAGATCTACAAGCTCATAGTGCAGCACTCTGCGCTATGAGCTTGTATATTTGCTATTTTTCAATAGCCAAAGAAATCTTAAAATGACACACAGATGCGTTCCCGGTCGTAATGGGTTAACCTGATTCTTAAACGTGATCTGCATTGTGCATACCATAATGTGTAGTAACTTAAATTATTTAGAATTCGGTCACATGATTGATTTCACCGGTTCCTTAACAATGATGACATACAGCATCGCTACCATCCATCACCACCAGTTATGACAGAGTGGGTCTACTGTGGAATTAAAGTGGTGTGGATGGCGAGAGAGAGAGAGAGAGACAAAGACAAAGTGCACTGATAGAAAAAGTCAAGGTAGAGCACGGCTCAGTGGTTATATGCAGGTGACAAAACAAGCATTCTTTGTTATGCTTTACTTTTTCAAATCGTCTTTTCCAAAAGTTTGTCTCTTTGCCTTGAGCAGGGATTATGGTATCCAATATACTTTACCGGTTTCGAACATTTGAAAGCGATTTAACCCATTAAAGACCGGGAACGCACCTGTGTGTCATTGTCAGACTTCTTTGGCTATTCAAAAATAGCAGATATACAAGCTCATAGCGCGGCACCGAGTGCCGCGCTATGAGCTTGTAGATCTGCTATTTTTGAAAAATCGTGAAAATTCCTGGCAAAATCTTGGATTATATATTTTTCAAAGCGAACATTTGTAAAATATTTAGTTCCAGGAACCCCCAGAAGCAAAGACTTGAGTTACAAATGTCCGCCTAAAAATTAAAAAATCTGATATTTGCACAACTTTTCATTTTAAAAATACCAAATATACAAGCTCATAGCGTGGCACGAGTGCCGCGCTATGAGCTTTTATATTTGCTATTTTTCAATAGCCCAACAAAATCTAAAAATGACACACAGATACGTTCCCGGTCTTAAAGCGTTAACATATATAAATGGCACTTTGAAATGAGCACACCTATGAATTTATTGTGGGAATCCCATTACATTTTTTTCCCCCTCCGCTGCTCTTAAATTTTGCTTTGTCATAAAACTCCACTCATCGATTCTGTGGTCTTACTAGTATCAATCAAACCTGAGCTCTGAAAATTGAGTTTGATCCTAAGCTATTAGTCAGCATATTTCCACTGTCACTGCTTTAATTTTCAACCACATATATAGGGGCCAACTTTAGCACTTGGCAGGTACCAGTGCTCATGCCATTGAGTACAGGTTGATTTGCAGTATTTGGCCGCTATACTCACTGGGAGTGGAGGATAATAAAGCAATGCATAGTTGAGCTTTTCTAAAGCATAGCCAGTAAGCCAGGTATGATCCTCAATGGATAGGTGGACTTGTTTGTAGGACATTTTACAGCTATATCCGTTCCAACTGGTCAACCTCTTCCCGATAAATGCACAACAGAATACTAGTTTGTGTGTTTACAAAGTGTGAAAGAGTGTGTGATATTATTTCCATACAAGCTACCCACAAAGTTACATACAATATTAATCATATTAACTGTAACTTTCCTCTTCTACCCCGGATTTGAACCCGGTTTCCTGTGCAAGCGCTGAAATGTTTACCATTGAGCTAAATGACCCTGCCTGCTTGCTCAGGGGATAAATTGAATCTTGACCATCAGGTCAAAAATCGTGTCAGATCATGTGTCTAGGTGAGACATGACCTTTGACACGATCTAATGTACAGCAGGGAGACGAAATACAACCACCCCGTCATATAGTTATATTGTATATATATGTATAACATACTCTACCATCCAGATTAGACTAAATGACATTTTATTAATTTAAAAAACAGTTACCTAGTGTCGCTTTAAACAAGACAATATCAATAGACCAAGATTAAAGCACAGTACCTCGGTCTTGTGCAAGTACAACAAAAACATCACATAGCAACAGATGTCAAACGTAGATGAAATTAAATGAAAAGTGTGGGAATGGAGTACATTCAAAGTCGTACAGTGTATATGCTGTACATAAAGTGATAATTCCTGTGTAACAGCAGCTTGTATTACTGACATGGCGAGAGGTCTCGGTGCTTATTCAGCAGCCTGATTGTGGACACTATCCCATAGTCTGTTCCTTTGGTATTGCCTGCTTGATAGCATGCAGTGTGAACAGATTGTGGCTAGGGGGTGTACAGTAAGTCTGCTACTCACAGTGAAGCTAGAAAACAAGCCAACATAATAGACAATTCAAGGAAAGCAGAGAGTCCTTGTGCTGAACATCTTTTAGAGCTTGTATATTGAATAGTTTTCGTATCATTCCATCACTGCTTTATAATGAGCCAGTAGTTTTCAAGATGTGTTGTTTGGGACCAACGTGGGTGGACAGATGGAGCAATGGCCGTCCTTAAAACCCACACTGCTAGGTGTATACTTCCAAGTGAAGTATATGCTTTGGGTGAGCAAGTTTCATTGAAATGAAAGGGCAGGGATTTTCTATGCCTCCTTCTTATATAGCAAATATGGTCTCAATATGACAAATGTTCCAGTATGTTTGCCCTAAAACCCGGAGTTCTGTATTATTGGCAGTGTTTGGCACTCTATTCTGTCTTACAGGCAAGCTCATGAAACCGGCATTCCTTTTTGGGAAATCAATAGCATATCTGTTAAATTAGAACTCTCAGGCAGCACACACGTATCACCGACTACCACCTATGCCAACAACGCTCCCGAAAATAGCAGCAGAAATGCGATGCCATCATCATAATCCCTACAGTGGTGTATATGTATTACGCTGTGTTAATTAACAGGGCACAGATCTCGTGATGAAATCCTATTGCCGCTGTGTTACATGAATAACTCCCCCAGTCTCCCGAATGAAGTTTCGTTTAGCTCACAGCCGTGATCAAAATGATTTTGAAGACACATAAGTGAAGTACAATGATGCTTAACCCATTAAGACCTGGAACGCATCTCTGTCATTTTTAGATTTGAGCTAAAAAGCATTATTTTACACTTTGGCTATTCAAAAATAGCAGATCTACAAGCTCATAGCGCGGCACCGAGTGCCGCGCTATGAGCTTGTAGATCTGCTATTTTTTGAAAAATCGTGAACATTTGTGCACATTTTTTAACATTTGTAACTCAAATCTTTGCTTCCGGGGGTCCCTGGAACAACATATTTTGAGATGGGGGTCCACGGCCAAATTCATATACATTTTGGGGTCCTTGACATGAAAAAGTTTGAGAACCACTGACATAGTAACATAAGCTTTTTTTTAAAAACAGTTAGGATTTAGAAGACATTTGTAGAATCGGCCTCAAGTCTTAATGGGTTAACAATTTCAGCAAGCATCAAAACAACCGCGCCGTTAAGATTCTCTCCAAAAGCAGCCGTTTTCCAAGAGGGCCGATAAAACAAACAACCTTTGGGGAAGGTTTTCCTTTTCCCCTGGAGGTGTCAGAGTGCAAAGCTAAATCCTCAGTGTTGTTAGTGTAGCTTTTGCGGAGCACAGGCTGATTACTGGTCGCTAAAGGCATTGGCTAATGGGGGGATCTATTTAATAAACAATAAACAACTCTTTGACCCCTTTGGCGTTAAGGCGTTTTCACTTCAGCAGGCATGCAGTCTCATCAACACACTTCAGCTTCCAAAAGGAGTGTGGGCTGAATTCCCTGGTCCACATTCTTTGAAACACCACATTTCTGTCCCCGTCTTTCTTTCGTCGTCTATAATTTAAGTTTAACTTTATAATTTATTCTCTCAAGACCACGTTCGAAGAACAGTTTCTTCAGTCATTACAGCTGAACTCCCCCAGTTGACGCTGACTGAGGGTATATATGAGAGTATAATATCAGAGTCAAATGGAATGATGGAGCTAAATGTCATGAAACTATTAGAATCAGCATAGGGATTACAATACATCATGTACAATACATGTACAGCCAGGAGAAGAGTCTCATTTATATCTATTATACTGTATGTACTACATGGTTTTGAAACGTAACCACTTAAATAAATAAATTACAACATTTTGAAATAGGTTGGGAAATGTGTCCAAACTATCGACGCCAGGGTTAAAGCTGATATAAGTGTCCTCTCCTCCACGTCATCAGTGCCCATAGCGTAGGTGAGGTTGGCAAAAGGGCCTCTCTGTGTGGAGTTAGCATGTTCTCCCCGTGTCCCCTAGGGTAGGTACCCTCACAAAAACATGCAGTAACCCTGGTCTCTAAACTCCCTCCCCCTGGTCAGCCGGGGCGCCTGATGGAGGGGAAAAGGAACTGGTTGGAATAACGTGTTCCTTCCACACGCTAGAGTGCGTCCGACCGGGGGAAACTCCCCCCTGTCAGGTGATAAGAAGCAGCTTGTTAGCTCCTAATGCATGAGCTCAGTTCTGGGCTCTCCCTAGGCTGGCAGAGGGAGAGTAGCGCCCAGGATTACATAGGCAATTGGCACTGGGTGAAAAAATGGGTTACAATATCTAAAAGAAACCTGATTTAAGTAGCTTTCTGCTGACATAAACAGATTTTTTGTCAATAGCTTATTTTTATTTTTACATTTCATTTTATTATTCAGACGGCTAAAGAAATCTAGTCTCTGTGACACTTCTAGGGGCCGCAGTCTGCCTCCAAAACTATTCCGTTATCTGTGAGCAGCTCTGTCATTGGTCCAGAAATACATGCCCTCTGCGACTAACCAATCAGGGTGCGTCTCGTTCGGATTGATTAGACCCGTCAGTCAATCATTTTAGCCCCGGGTCGGCCGGTTCATGCACCAATGAGCTGCTACTGACAAGAGCGTCTCAAAGATAACGGAATAGTTTTGGAGGCAGACCACAGCCCCTAGAAGTGTCACAGAGCCTAGATTTCTTCAGGGAGCATTGTTAGCCATCTGAATATAATAAAATAAAATTTAAAAAATAAAAATAAGCAATCGCCAAACAAAATGCTTATGTCAGCAGAAAACTTCTTATATCAGCTTTAACCCATTAAGACCTGAAGCCGATTCTAAATGTCTTCTAAATCCCAACAGTATTCTGAAAAACCTATGTTTCTATATCAGTGTTGCTCAAACCTTTTTCATGTCAAGGACCCCCAAATGTATTTGTATTTGCCCGCGGACCCCCATCATTTGCACGATTTTTCAAAAATAGCA
>NC_139949.1:21431662-21654162 GCF_963454915.1 Gymnoscopelus microlampas | reverse complement strand
AACGCGTCGCGCTGCGACGCGTTGTGAGCTTGTAGATCGGCTATTTTCAAATACAATCTTGCTGGGAAATTATAATAAGCAGATCTGGCAACCGTGGTCCCGAGCTGTTGCCAGCAGCCCCCCTGCTTGACTCAGGCGCTGATGTGGCTTCTCCCCAGCCCTAACAAAGACAATGCTGCCTCGTTGGTTGTTGGTGTTTGCTGGTAGAGATCCCTGTGCTGATGACCTGCAGCACCTTGGTCATGGCGCCAGCGGTAACGCCCGTCTCCTATAGTGCCCTTGGGCAGTAGAACATGATGTGCTCCAGCGATCCTCCTCTCTGGCAGAGAGGGCACGGTGGAGTCTCGGGCCAAGCCCCAGTGGAAGAGGTTTGGACGGGCTTGGGAGGACATCGTACACCGACTGAACGAGGAACTTGATCCGGTGCGGCTCAGATCTCCATAGCTCTGTCCACGATATCTTCCGGTCAGCTGCCTCCTCCCATCGGGTCCATCATGCCCCTGAGATGTAATGGAGTATAAGTAAAAAAATACTGGAAGTACTCCAATAAAGTAAAAATAACTCAAAATTGTATTTAAGTACAGTACTTGAGTAAAAGCAGTGACAACACACACACGTGTGTGGGGAGGAATCATTTGGCATAACGACTAAATTGGGGATAAAAAGGGATAAAACTAAAGGCAAAAAAAAAGGTTCTCAACCTTTTTTTGGGGGCCAGTTTTGTTTTGTTTTGTCTTGTTTTATTTATAAGTTGCTGTTGTTGGTCATGGCTGCAAGTTCCCACTTGATGTCATGAGGGAGTTCAGACCGCTCCAGACCGAACTGAATAACTGCTAGTTTGCATAATGTCTTAAGACTAGGACTGAAGTCTAAGATGCACAGTTCTTGACGTCTGCCACATTCTCCTATAAAGACGATGAAACGATCTCCCACCGTGCAACAGCCCATGCTATACATTGGACCTGGTCCTTTCCCCTTGGGCTCAACCTCCTTCCAGGAGAAAGTCTTTGGATTGAATTTCCACACATCGTCGAAGGTCTGATGACGGTTTTTACCACCAAATATGTACAGCTCTCCATTGTAGGTAAAGGCTGAATGACAGAAGCGTCCTTTTGGAAGAAGCTGTGCAAAAGGCGTGCTCAGCCAGCAGTTGGTCTCTGTGTCAAACACACTGATGTTGTCCGGGTCCAATAGGCCCCCACATACAAACATCTTTGTCCCGATGATGGTGGCAGAGTGACATTCTGAAGCAGTTGGCGGAGTGCCTCTGGTGTTAATCAAAGACCAGACCATTGTGGTGGCGTCCAGCGCGTACATGTCATTAGTCCAATCAAGAGTCAGCGTGTTGAATCCTCCATAGACATACATGGCCTTCCCCAAGACGCAGGCTGAGGGTTTCTCCCTCCCCTCTGGAACAGTCCCAGAAAACATAGGTTTGAACCATCTGCGGATGTCGACATCAAATGTGTAAAGCACACTTGCATCGCGGTCATACCGTCGTCCCCAGATGTAGACGATATGTTCCATCAGCACAGTTGTGTGGCCCCGATTCCAGGGAGCCTCAATGTGACGTTCTCCTCCTGTTGTCACCGGGGCCAGCTTCCTCCAGCGTAAAGACACTGTGTTGAAAACGTAGACATCAATGTTGTCATCATAGGGTTCGAAGGTGAACACCTCGTTCTCGACTGCTACAGCACAATAACCGCTCGGCTTTCGTCCATTCAGATGTACCGTCCAGCAGAACATTTCCCACGCTGTAAATCAAACCGAATCCGTTAAACCTTGCTCTGAGAAACAATGGTGTCCTAATGTGTGTGTTATCACTTATATTGGTTCAGTGGCACAAAAGTCACGCAAAGGTTGGTCCTTTGCATACACGCAGAGAAATAAAATAAAAGTGAAATAAAGGTGCCAACTGGAACCCTAAGCCGTTCTTCAGCGTGACGCCATGGTGCTCGGGTGGTGCAGTGGTGGAAAAAGAACTCACATTTGTTACTTAAGTAGAAGTATCAACCCTGCAATGTAGAAATACTCTGTTACAAGGAAAAGTCCGGAATTCAAAATATACTTAAAGTACAAAAGTAAAAGTATTCATTATGCAGAAAGTCCCATTTCACAAGTTTTCTAAAATCTTTTGAAAATAGTTTTCTAAAATCTTTTAAAAATAGCCGATCTACAAGCTCACAATGCGACTCATTGTGAGCTTGTAGATCGGCTATTTTCAAATGGCCGAAATGTATATAGGGCTGAAGTGGTTAATGTATGTTAAATATGCAAAGTAACTAGTAACTAAAGGTTGACTCTGAGGTGTAGTGGAGTACAAGTAAAAGTACTGGAAATTGGAAATACTCAAGTAAAGTACTAATACCTCAAAATTGTACTTAAGTACAGTACTTGAGTATATGTACTTAGTTACTTTCCACCAGTGTCTGTACCATGGGTTCTCAAACTTTTTTAGACCACAACCTCATTTTATGGAGGTCCCACACTTTATCTATAGTGCAATTTCAAAGTGGAAATAAAGAATATCTTAAAGGTTATATGACATTCATTTGCACTTTTTTATTTTTCATGTTTTTTGGGGGGGTTTATGACTTCAGTTACACCCAAAAAAACTGAACTTTGAACATTCAGTGGATTTTCTGTGGTCTTTGGGTTTTCTGAATAATTAGGCTGAAAAGTAATCTGTGATTGAAATGAATAAATAATATTGTAGCGCAGCCCTAAAACACTGCCGCGACTCGGGTCCACTTAGGGGTCCATTTGGTTCCATGCATTTTACCCGCTTGGAGTAACAAAAACACCCAAACATATGTACTGGTAAATATCATTCACCAGCGGTAAAATCAGTTCCAGGGCTTGTGTTGTGTGTGCGCTATCGTTCCCATGTTGCTGGTTCCCTGTGCGACCAATGCGACCCCACTTTGGGTCGCAACCCATAGTTTGAAAACCGCTGCTCTATACCAGTGGTTCTCAAACCTTTTCGTGCCAAGGACCCCCAAGTTGATATGTATGTGGCCACGGACCCCCACCTGAAAATGTGTTGTGCCAGGGATCCCCAGGGATTAAAAAAATATATATATTCAAAGATTTGCACACATTTTCAAGATTTTTCAAAAATATCAGATCTACAAGCTCATAGCGCGGCACTGTGCCACGCTATGAGCTTGTAGATCTGCTATTTCTGAATAGCCAAAGTATAATAGGTTAAAGTGGTTAAAATTATTGTGATGCTATATTAACACATTTTGCTGGGGACCCCCTGGAACCCCCCCCCCCAAGGTCCCCACTTTGTGAACCAATGCTCTGTACAATCCCCCTGCCTGATGCAGAACATGAAAAAGAATATGGCGTGCACAGGCGTGTGCGTAGTAGGCACAAGCCTTTACAGCATGTGTGTGTTGTTCATAAAGCTACAGGTAGTTGCCTATGGTGGAAGCAGCTGTCCCCAGAGCAGAAGTGGTCCTGACCTGGCCTTGAGGCTGTGGAAGCGCTTGGCAGCCCCGCTTTGGGGCAGGCGTCCCCATGGACAGCTTTATCCTGCTGTGCTTTCTTCCTTGAATTGTAGAATTTCATTTTCACAGACACGCCGCCAGATGGGAAAATCTGTCATGTTGTGACCTTGAAGCTTTTGATTTGGGTCTTCTGAAGCCCTCCAGAGTAGACAATTCCTTGCCGTATGGCAAGGAATTGGTGTGGTTAGTGTTTAACACTTATATACCACTACGCTTTCAATGGTGTCGTTACGACAATAACATTGCAGTGCATCATGCTCAAAACAAAACAACAATGCCTCTCGCGTGCAGTTCGTCTCTTTTGTTGCGATGATCCACTTCATAGAGAAACCAAACACATTTTTTCAACTCCAGAGCTACAGCAGTGACTTTTTGTTAAAGTAAATTGCTGCAAGATATGCTAAGAAATTCAAATACCGTATCATTTTCTCATTGATCAACTAACCAAAGTGATGTTCACTGGGTTTTTGATATGCATTTGTGGGACCCCAATCTGTTCAAAATGTGTTTCCATTTGTACTCTTTCGGAGTTACAGACCCAGAAGGGGATCTCTGATAATGACATCAAAGAAAAGGACCAGCACACTTTCTGGAGCTTGCAAAAAATGTTGCTCTTTATTCGACGTTTCGGTCGTTAGACCTTCATCAGGACAGACATCGACAATGTCTGTCCTGATGAAGGGTCTTAACGACCAAAACGTCTACGATTGGGAAATCGCCTGTATCTCGCCTCCTGTGTTTTACTATGTATTTT
Source organism: Gymnoscopelus microlampas (assembly GCF_963454915.1). Lineage (NCBI taxonomy): Eukaryota > Metazoa > Chordata > Actinopteri > Myctophiformes > Myctophidae > Gymnoscopelus > Gymnoscopelus microlampas. Next base: position 21,649,893 of record NC_139949.1, on the reverse strand, counting down.
TGGCGAGACATTCTATTTTCAACGGCCTGAACAAGTGAACAGGGGTCGCGATGACATTAGCAATGATCAGGGAATCAATCATACTGGAGATAAATATTCTGTGACTACTTGATAAGGTAAGAAAATCAAAAAATCGCTGGCAGTGGATGATTTCATTTATTTATTTATTCTGGCGGTGAATGAGTTAATAACTAACATAGTAAACTGAAAATGCAACAGCCATCCATTAAGTTGTCAGTCAGCAGTCGGTTGATTGCGTTTAGGATACACCCTGGTTTGATTAGAGTTGCATTAATTTTGCAACACGATCGTGTTGGAGGAATTACAGTCGCTATTAAACAACGCCTGCATACAGTTGCATCATAGGAAAAAAAAACACACACTCCGAGCCCCCGTTTGATGCCGTTTTCATAAATCATTGATGCTTCTCAACCCTTCAGCTCTGCCTCCAAATTGCATCCTGTGAGATTATCAATGAGAGCTCTTCTGTGATTTCACCCGGCAGCCTCCGTTTTTTTTGTTCCCAGATGTTTTGTTCAGCCGGAGATGCATGGCGGGCAGGGCCAGGACTCCTGTCTGCGCCGCATCTGTCACGTCAACGCGTGGGGAACACACGTGACACGCGGAGCAAACACCTCCAGCTGTAGCAGCCTCCGCACCTGGAGCGTCATCAATACAGTTGTCTAATGTTATCGTTATTGCCGTATATATATCTGACAGCTTTAGTTCTCCCACGATTGTGACTGACTCGCACGAGAGCAACCGTTTTTGTTTTGTTTAGTTTTTTTGCGTCACAAACAAACGGATCAATACAGAGATGACGTTCTTAAAGTCGCCGTTGTTTTCTTTTTGTTCTTCCGGAACAGCTGCTTCAGTCATACAAGTGAAGAGCTCTAATTGTCTACCGTGGAGGTTTTCAAAGTGTGAGTCACAGCAGCCTCGGGGGGAGAGTGGGGAAAAAACAAAGGAAGTACAGAGATGTAAAGAACAAAGTGTTTTTCCTGCATTCATGTAGAGAACAGGTACAGTGTAGCATACACTTTAAAGGTCAGTTTGTGGAAGGAAGCAAAAACGTGGAAAGTTCATGGCAGAATTTTGGGGAAATTATTTTTGTTTTCTAGTTTTCCTCTAGAACATGTACCACAACTAATGTTAGTTTACCCGTTTTGATTAAAGGTTTCATGACATGCTGGTTTACAAAACATTAAAAGTCTTCATCATGGTCCTTCAAACGTGTATTAAAAGGTTTTAAATGAAGAATACACACCAGTGAGCCATGGCAGGTTTTTTTCTCTCTGTTCTGAGAGCTTTTCAGCTGCAATGAAAAGAAAACTATTTGCCTGCGGGTGTCGCTGTTGAGGGATTTTGCCTGTCAATCATCGCCTCTGCTCCGACCCCCCCAAAGGAGAAGGAGACGGGAGGGGAGGGACTGGGAAGAGAGGGGGCGGGATTAATGGACTGTGACGTCAAAGTCCATGGGCCAATCACAGCACTTTTCTGAGCGCAATAATTATTCAGAAAACCCACGCCACAGAAAATCCACTGAATGTTTAAAGTTTGTTTTAAAGTTTAAAGTTTGTTTTATTTTTTTGAAATAAAAATAATTCTAATTTGATGTCATGAAACCTTTTAAACATCATGAGAGGCCTACCACAAAATGAGAAAAGAAAAGAAAGGTAGATCAAGGAGAACTTTGTTGTACCTGTAGCTTATTAAAGGAAATTAAAATCAAGACTTAAAACTATTAATCTTTTGCATTATGATTACAACACTGTACTATCTAAAATGGAAATAAATGTGAGACTGAGCAATTATAAAGACCCCATCTGCAACAAACATTCCTTCTGCCCCAGTCTTACATTTTCAATGTGCATTTGAAACAGAAACTCTGCTCGGGAGCGATGATGTGGAGCAGTGAAGCGTGACAAAAACGGCCTATCGGCTGTTTGAAATTCTAATGACTGTGCAGGACTTGCGGATTGTGGCTTTAAAATAGGATGACTTCATTTCATAATTACATCTGACTTCCCCGAGTTCTCGCTCGAACATGGCTTTTCACAGCACTATAAGAATGTTTTGGGTAAAACCCATATTTCACTCATCCTTTCTTTCTATCTAAGAAGGCCAAGCGGAGGCAGCTCTGCCAGGGCTGACACCACCAATCTTCATGTTTTATCACCTGACAGGGAGGGTGTTTGTGATGGAGAACAGCAAAGGCCTGAGAAATCCTTTTTGACAAAATTGTGAGAATATATTGGTTTTGTGGGTGAGTGATGTCAAGTTGGCTTCAAGCGCTTAACCTTTTAAGACCGGGAAAGTATCTTTGTCATTTTTTAGATTTCTTTGGCTATTCAAAAATAGCAGATCTACAAGCTCATAGCCCGGCACCGAGTGACGCGCTATGAGCTTGTAGATCTGCTTTTTTTTTTTTTTTAAATGTGTGCAAATATTTATTTTTTTATTTTTTTAAAGGGAAAAAAATGTACTCAAATCTTTGCTTTTGGGGGGTCCCTCGAACAAAATATTTTATATCAGTGGGTATGAGCTTGGATATCTGCTATTTTTTTGAAAACTCCATTTGTGCAAATCTTTAAATATCTTTTTTTAAAGCAAACATTTGTCAAATATTTTGGTCCAGGGACCCCCAGAAGCAAAGATTTGAGTTGCAAATGTTCGCTTTGAAAAATATATATTCAAATATTTGCAAATGTTTTCATGATTTTTCCAAAAAATAGCCAAAGAAATCTTAAAATGACACACAGATGCGTTCCCGCCCGGTCTTAAAGGGTTAATGTGTCCCCGACCAAGGTTCAGATTTATGAATCATGAAGTTAGTTCAAACAAATCACGGTAGCTTTGTTTTGCTTCTTTACTTTGCCACTCCAGAGACTCAGTGCAAAATGGGATTGTTTCCTGGAAACCCCAGCAGGAATTCACTGTGCAAATTCAGATAAACTGTATGTGATCAGGCCAAGCCGTTAGGTGTACAGTATTTGGTTGGATTTGAGTTTCAAACAACTGCTTTCTGTATACACTAAGCTGTCAGCCAATTGAAAAAAAAAAAAAACATAGCCAAGGGAGACATTTTGGCTCTTCTTCGCAGACATTCCTTCCTGAAAAGTAACGATTAGTATCTCTATAGTCTCCTGTGTAGCAACTCAAATAGGCCTATGCACCATTTAATGGTCTGAAAACAAAAGCCTGGACTTCTTCCCTCGCAAGGTCCATTAAGAGAACAATGCTCAATATGGCATGCACAACATCCACTTTACTAGCGCGCATGTTAGCACAGTTCTTTGTCATCTGCCTATCCCCCCCTGTCTCGGCCATTTGATCCCTAAACAAGCAGTCTCTTTGCCCTCCTCTATTCATTTTTCAGAGCCATAATATCTCCCTAGACAGTGAGCACGAACCCGGAGCCACAACGCATTCCATTAGTCGCTAGCTAGAAAGTTAACCTTGGCTCCTGTAGTGTAGTAGAGCAAATCACTCTGGAGGGTCTACCAAGAACTCAGCTGGCTCTTTATACATGCCTTGGTACAGTAGTTACTTTAGGATAGGATGCTGTTATGCAGTAAAAGACAACAACAACCGTACACTGTATTGTTGCGCTCAATCAATAATACATGTTCCTTTTGTAGTGGTTTATGAATATTTGATCCAGTCACTTGCTTTGTTTTCTGGCAACTCGCTAAAAAAAGGTCAAGAAATGTTTCTTAGTAACTTATTGTTTTTGTTTTGCTCCATTTGAGCTAAAATCAGCAAGGGACCAGGCCTATTATATCATTGAAATGAAAATAATTGTAATAATTATTGCTGCATTATGCATTATTTTATTTTCATTATCAAAGACACATACTGTTACTTCTGAATAAAAAAAATCGAAAACATCTAAAACTGTGGTAATGAAGAGTAGAATGATGACGGCTATAACTGCTCCGTCTTCCAGCGGAAAGAATGTCCTTTTCAGCGACAATATCTTGTAACCTTTTGGTCCTTATTGAACCCTACCCTGCATCACTATGCATAGGCCCAACAACTGAGTTTTTTGTAGAAATTTGTAAACTATATCTTTAATGGCTTGAATCTATCTTTTTGATTGTGTACTTAAGCCATCATTCATGATGGGCTTAAGTTAATTAGGTTTCGATCTCTTTCTCTTCTGCTTTCACTCCATTCTCTATCTTCTGTCTTCCCATGAAATACTACAAAATAACATGAAAACAATTATTCTGCAAACTTCTTTACACCTGTAAACCTGTGGTGTGAGTGTGACAAACAAAGCTGAATCTGATTCCGGTGGTATGATTATATTGTCGCTTTGCATTGGTTAAATATGTATACCAAAAGTAAGTACCCCCCAATTTAAAACAAAACACACAGACAGAATCAACCACTTTCAGCCGACAGCCGAAAATCAGAATTATTTATGCATTGCATTACAATTCATTGTGAGCTTGTAGACGGCTATTTCGTGCTAATTTCTTACTTCCTACTTATTTACTGTCATACAACAAAGCATGCCTAATAGGGCATTCATTTATGAGAAAACATAAAACGATGAAATACGGAGACACAATAATTTTTTTTTATTTATTTTAGCTTTTTCCCCCATTTTCTCCCCAATTTAGTCGTTATGCCAGTTGATTCCTCCCCATCAACATTTCTGTTGTCACTGTTGTTGCGAGGAGCCCCCACCGGGAGGACGTAGAGCAGGGATGTCAAACTAATTTTGGGTTGTGGGCCGCGTTGGTCAAAAAGTGACTTGATGTGGGCACGCCGACACGCATGCACGCTCATGTGCATTCAGTTATACAGCATTGTTTTTCAGTATGTTGTCTCAATCACTGCTATACAGTATATCACTTTGAGAAAATATATATTATTATGAAGAAGAATAGCTACTTTAATTATTGACATTAAAAACAAACAAATGCAATTCGCAAGGAGCCTCAATAAACCATTTTAAGTAGAATAATTCAATTTGAAGTTACAACAATACCTGGTAATGTGTGGTTATGGTAATGATTACCATGTCTTAAGCAAGATAATTAGATTTAAAGAACAATAATTAAAGAACAGAGGATAATCAAGCGGTTTTCTCATTCTTTTTTTTTCTCTCTCTCATCATGCCAGTTAGTTCAGTTTCTAGCATACATTCTCATGTCCTAGACAACATATCTTGAAATGTCAACATCGCTCGTTTTTTTGTTTTAAACGGCCACATTAATTCATCATACAAGACAGCTGTGGTGCGACCAGTGTTGCCAGATTTTGCGAGAGAAATAAGCAACCAGGTCTATGAAAACAAGCCCAAAAGAAGTGACTATTACAGGCCACATGAGCACGTTAAACCTATATGCATCAACACAGCTACAAGCTCACAACAAATAAAAAGCAACCCGCAACTACCAATATTTACCAGCAACTTTACAGAAAAACAAGGTCGCTTATAACAAGTAGACATGGCAACACCAGAGCCGTGGGCAACACCGGTCCCTTCATTTCATTCAGTGTGCCTGCCTTTCTCTTTTCTTTCTCAGTGGTGGTCTTCTCCTCAGCTTCAGTGGCGTCGTTAGGCGGGGGCTTCGGTGGCTATAGCCACCAATGTTTTATCCAAAGCCACCAATAAAACATTTTAAAAAACGGGGAAAAAATTACCCGAATCCGCGGAAATCTGCGGGAAAAAAACATGCGCGTCCAGGGGGGGCCACATGCACGCGCACGCAGCGTGTGTGCATGTGGCCGTTTCCTGGTGGGCTAAGCCCCCAACCTAGTAGAGACCTAGCGACGCCTCTGCTCAGCTTTCAGGTGAATAGTGATACTTCCGACCTCGCTACCTGAGGCTATTCATGCTGTGTTTGACGACGTAAGAGAGGCCATGGTCAACAGTATGCTAATTGACCATGGCTTCAATGGCTTGGCTATTGTTCTCACAGAACACGTTTGGCCACTATAGACCTTCACAGTTAGATAGCCTACAGTCATCATCGGGGTGGGCGGATAAGCTTGCCTCTATTGTTTGAAGAAGCTGCTGGCACCGGCAAGCAGCGACGTCGTTAGAGGTAGTATGAATTTACTTGCTACGTCGTAGAGCCTTCGTTCTACTCCTCCCGCCCAACACTCCCTGCTGACAGGTCCCGCCCCCATAGGAATACATGCAGACAGCCCCCCCCCCCACCCCCCCCGCCCGGCTTCCCTCCCCCAAACGACGCTCGACAAAGCTGGATGCACCATGGTGGATTTGAACCCACAACCTCCGTGGTGGGGATACAAGATTTCTGCCCTACAGCGGCGATATCTCAGCAAATGGGGCATATGTTTGGGAACCTTATGTAATCAGAATGTGCCATAATCAGAATATATAATGGCCTGGAGTGACTTCTGCTTTTATAAAATGTACTATAAGCAGTGTTGTAAAGTAACTACGTACATGTACTCAAGTACTGTACTTAAGCACAATTTTTAGGTACTTTTGCTTTACTGCAGTATTTCCAATTTTCAATACTTTTACTTCTACTCCACTACATCTCAGAGGCACATATTTTACTCCACTACTGATTTGTTTTAAACTTTAGTTACTAGTTACTTTGTAGATTTAGATTATTATTAAAACACATGCAGTAACCACTTCAGCCCTATTTACATATCGGCCATTTGAAAATAGCAACACAACTCACGACTCACGATGCGACACATTGTGAGCCTGTAGATCTGCTATTTTCTAAAGATCTTTATACATAATGGGTACTTTTACTTTTGGTACTTTAAGTACATTTTGATACCAATGCTTTTGTACTTTTACTCAAGTACATTTTTAATTCCGGCCTTTTACTTGCAACAAAGTATATCTACATTAAAGTTTTGATACTTTACTTTCACTTAAGCAAAAAATGTGAGTACTTTTTCCACCACTGACTATAAGGCAACATGAAAATTATAGACCCCAATTATAGATCCCAATTAAAGAATAATCTCTACGAGAAAGTAGTCTTTGACTGCCAGATGTCATACAAGATGGTTGTTATGCAATGTTTACATATAGATTTTGTTTCTTCAAGATGGTCTCATCTTTTTGCAGCTGTGGCTGTCATCCTTTGCTGTTTCTGATACTGGCGTAGACATCACATTTCACGGCTTTTTGAAGATTTAACACAACAACTTTCTTCTGACACCTGTCATGAAAGCATTAATGTTCCATTTTGTTTGCTTAACATTAAATAATAGGCTAACATTTCATTTCTTTCTTTTTCCAAGTTCATCAACCTCATCTTTCTGCAGCTCTGTTTATCTTCTGACAGGCAGGGGTGGCACTGACAGGATAGAGTCCTGGCTTTTTGGGAACCGGAAGGTTCTCGGTTTGATTCCCGGTTTCCTCCTGGCTTTGTGTCAAAGTGTCCTTGAGCAAGACTGAACCCCTAACTGCTACCAATAAGCAGGTTTGCTGCCTTATGGTTGACTCCACCAGCTGTGTGTGGATGGGTGGACGGATGTAACACACATTGTAAAAGCACTTAGGGCTTTTCCCTGATAAAACCATAGAGGTATAATATAACTAGAGGGCGGATTGCCCCGGCCCCAGCTATCGTTTCAATGAATGTGCTCACTGGCGTTTTGAAGCACCCGGAAGCCTGCCGGAAGTAGAATTATTGAGTCGTTTTTGGACACACCGTAGATTTATGAGCATGCGCAGTAGTGTCTTTTTTGCGTTCTACGGCAGCCCGTGTGTCAAGGATTGAACGCGAGATATTTATGAAATTCACTGGAGATGCCTATGTATATGTAAATGCACATGTATTTATGTATAATATGTTTACATATTTATATCTATATATATAAATATATATCAGTATGTTTTGCTCGCGCATGTATTTCTCCCCGCCTGCAGTTCCAGCTTTGGCCACTGGGGTGGCGGCTTCAAGATTTCTCAGCGGTTCTGGGGGCTTGGATAAAACTTGCATTGGGGCGACCAGGCTAGTGCTAGCAGGTAGCACTAGCTACTAGCACTAACTACCTAGCTGATGCATACCACAGTAGTACGTAGCTGATGCCGGACAGCAAATCCCTGGTTTGACTCCCGGGTCTCTCTCACTATCAATAAAGGCAGAAAAAGCACACGAATTGGAAAAGGAAAAGAAACTGCATCGATCCAAGCGTGCAGAACCTCCTTCTCGTACAGTATAACAGTACTTTTCAGTTTTATAACACCATGGCCCATTCTATAGCCGTGAGTGTGATGATCCCAGTAAAAGCACTTTGGATAAAAGGTGCCAGAGGCATTGCTCTATAGCCACTCCGACTCGGAGGTCGAGGTTAACCATATGTTGTCATTTTGTTGGGGAGTTCACCTTGACCTCAGAGTCAATGGTGTAATGCTTTTTCTTAATCGTTTAGTGATATAGACCTGTACAAAGGCATACGATTTTATAGCCTTAGAATATGGTTATTATACCACATCTATATTATATAAACTAATCAGCTTGGTTGACTTGAGCTACCCCACCCCTCTCCCAACTGTATCGGTGTGATAACTATAGCAAGTTTTATCTCACATTTAATATGCTGCTCACGACAAGAATTGGGATATGCCTACTTATAAATAATACACGGTGTAGCAGATTGGACATGTCAGATTTTATTTTGAATGACCATCTGTTCCCAGGCTGGCCCTCCCACCTGATAATGTTTGAAAGCTATAGTTCATTGTGTTTGGGTCTGGGAATGAGTCTGGGGTTTGCTGCAAAGATCATAAAAGTGAAATATTAGATGAGTGGTGGTCAAAAAAAGGTTTAGTGTCTGTAAAAGGGCCTCAAATGCTGCAATCCATTATAAGTGGCAGAGAATAATTTTGGTGAGAGCTAATTCTCCAATACTTTTATTAGCCGGGTATATTGTGTGGAGCAAAGGGCCCTGTAATCCACAAACTATTCCAGAGTTCAGTACAAAATGTGTATTTATTTATATGTGTATCTACATTACATGTGTAATGCGTAGTTTGTACTTTAAAGAAAAGGATCAACACCAGGATTTCTCACAGATCCAAACGATATCTCCCTGGCCTGGTAGCTAGGTTGGGAAGACAGTGGTAGTTAGTTAGTTACTTACTTTATTGACATAATTGTATGAAGCATTGGGTCCAAACAATAGTCGAAGATCCATGAATAAAAAAGATAAAAGGTGCAATACATTCAAATATACAATACACAACACAAAATCCTTTGACTCATACACCAGGAGCTTTACGTAAATTACATTGCTCCAAAAGTGATAGGCAGGCATGTAGGATACATGGATTTCCAATGCTTCTACTTCTACTCCACTACATCTCAGAGGCAAATATCGTACTTTTACTTCATTACAATTATTTGAAAACTTTAGTTACTAGTTACTTTTTCTTTTCGAAACATACATGAACCACTTCAGCCCTATATACATTTCGGCCATTTGAAAATAGCCGATCTACAAGCTCACAATGCGTCGCGATGCGACGCATTGTGAGCTTGCAGATCTGCTATTTTCAAATGATTTTTATACATTTGAAAACTGGATAACGGGACATTCCGCATAATGAGTACTTTTACTTTTTGATGCCAATACTTTTGTACTTTTACTCAAGTACATTTTGAATTCTGGACTTTTACTTGTATTTCTATATTGCCTATGAGAGGAGAACCGAAAACCGTGTAAAGGTTATCCTCAAATAGTCCTAAATGTAAGGTGTACTGCTGGTGCTGCTGGTATAGAGTGGATGATTGTAGTACACAGGGTTGATTGTGCCTCTGCGATCAATTGTCATTTGCCGCCGACGAGTAGGCCTGTCACAATTATGACATAATCGTGTAATCGCAAATATTTAAAAAAGCAGATCTACAAGATTGCAAGCTTTGTAAGTATGTAGACCAGCTATTTTTACATAATATCCTTGTATTATTTCAGTTATTTGTCATATCTGCTCTGCGCCATGTTTTATTACGAAGCCTAGAAGGCAAACAGAAATACAAATTGTATTCATATGTTCAAATGTTCAATGCCAAACACACAATTAAATCCTTAATCGCAATTATTTGAGTGACAATTAATAGTCAACTTGAATTTGTAAGCGTGACAGCCCTACCGACGAGCACATTAGGCTCAACACTGTCTGATCAAATATTGAGTACTTACTTGCTGGTGCTGTTAATTACTTCATTTTTAGAGGTTGCGGCTGTCATATAGTATGTTTGTTTAAATCTTGTCCAAAGTCATTCAAATGCTACCGAACTTATCTGAGTAATTGAATCAATGTTAGCTAAACAAGACTGTGTATTCATAGGATGTTGCGTTCATGATATACAGTATGGCGTTTTTTTGTAAGAAATACGATGGGTCCCTCTGCCAATTACAACAGGTAAACAGTATGGAATATCAAAAAGTTACTCTGTGTTTCTGCAACACACAGTGATTTCTGTTAAGGTGCCCCTAGTTAACCCATTAAAATTAATTAATTAGTGTCATTTTAGATTTTTGCGTTGGCTATTAAAAAATAGCATATATACAAGCTCACAACGCGTCATTTTGTGCCACGGTGCGAGCTTGTACATGTGCTATTTTTTTACATTTTGTGAATTTTTTTGAAAGTATGAGAAGAACCGAATCGAACAATGCGTTCAATCACACCCAATCGTTGTGGGATATAAAAATGGTACATGCTTATCAGTGGTTTGCGATCTTATCGCTGGACTCAAGAGCAGGCTGTCAACATTATATTTAACAGTACTTACTGCAGCTCTGTCTATTTGTGACTGACTCAGGTTGAAATGCATGCTTTGTGTGATATACTGTAGCCCAGTGCTTCTCAAACTTTATCATGTCAAGGACCCCCAAAATGATATGTATTTGGCCACGGACCCCCATCTCAAAATATTTTGTTCCAGGGACCCCCCAGAAAGGTTTGCACAAATTGTAACTATTTTTCAAAAATAGCAGATCTACAAGCTCATAGCGCGGCACTCGGTGCCGCGCTATGAGCTTGTATATCTGCTATTTTTGAATATCCAAAGTAGAAAATATGGATAAAGGGGTTAAAATGATTGTGCTACGCTTTATTAACTAATTTTGCTGGGGACCCCCTGGTACCCCCCCACGGACCCCTGGGGGTCCCCGGACCCCACTTTGGGAACCAATGCTGTAGCTTACTTCAAAGTCTGTACTGTATGTGCTGCCAGAACATACGGTTTGCTTGCTTTGTGATGTATGCTTGCTTCATGTGATGTACTGTATGTGCCTGTGGTATGGGCCTTTAATGTCATTGTGTGTACTGAATGCCATTTTCCCCCTTTTCTTTCATAACCTTTAACATCAACCTGCCCAGAGACAGCGTATTATTTTTTAGCTAAATCACAGAATAGTGATGAAAATGCACGTGTATTGTTCCTGTTAACCCATTCAGACCGGGAACGCATCTGTGTGTGTCATTTTAAGATTTCTTTGGCTATTAAAAAATAGCAGATATACAAGATCATAGCACGGCACCGAGTGCCGCGCTATGAACTTGTAGATCTGCTATGTTTTAATCTTTGAATATATATATTTTTAAAGTGAACACTTTTAACTCTGTTACAATTTATGGGGGTCCCTGGAAAAAAAAAAAATTGAGATGGGGGTCCACGGCCAAATATATATAATATTTGAGAACCACTGATTATAGCAACATATGTTTTTTTTAAACTGTTAGGATTTTGAAGACATTTGTAGAATGCCCAGAAGTTAAGATTTGAGTTAAAAATATATATTCAAAGACCCACGATTTTTCCAAAAAAATAGCAGATCTACAAGCGAGTGCCACGCTATGAGCTTGTAGATCTGCTATTTGTGAATAGCCAAAGAAATCTAAAAATGACACACAGATGCGCTCCCGGTCTTAATGGGTTAAACGACTCAAACTGTGACCATGGGGATTGAATAGGCACCTTGAAAGGATTCCTGTTCAAATGGAAAAGGGAGCTGGGGTGTCTGAACGGCACAGTGAGTTTTCACTGAGCCATGCTGTACCAAATGCACGCCAAGGATCTAGGCTCACCTTTGATGATTCACTGCACTCCTCTTCCTATGGAGGAGAATGAGAAAAAGATCTCTTGCAGACACTTCACATCATATTGTTGCTGTTGGGCAGAGAAACTCGTATCTCCATATTTCATCTTTTTATGTCATTTTCACAGATGAATGCCCCACTTCGTTGCACAAGAGAAAATTGCTTATTTTGTGCTTTTACGTAGATCTGCTATTTAGACAATTTTTTAAGTGAAAGTTTGTCTGTGGGTTTTATGAACATTAACGAATGAAAAGTATAGTATTTATTTATAACTAAATAATAACTATATGGGATCCATTGGAATACATGTAATTTCTTTCCTGAAAAGTAACAGTTTTTGACATACAAGGTTTCTGCCCGACAGCAACGATATTCGTAATAAACGTGGGTACTAGTCCTTTTATTTCATGCTGACATTAGTTTGCATACTCTTTTCACAGCCAGTACTGTAGGCTATGTGTATTCTGCTTTTGTGAAGGTAGTTCATAGCACCGGAGACCTGCACATTCTACCATTAGTTGCCATTCCACTTGAAGAATAGACAATGCCGAGAAAATATCAAGATCCTTGACAAAGCAATACATTTGACAAAGCAATACAGTCTTTTTCTCCACATACGGCTGTTGCCTTTAGCGCTGCCCATTATAAAAATCCATATCAGTTGTTATTTGGCTTACTAGTTCTTAATAGTTGGCAACAATGCGGAAAAAAAGATATTTCTACTTTTCGGTCCATCTGTGTTTGCTCTTAAACCTTGGTTTACAAAGTGCTCAAAACCTGGCAATATGTTCTTCACCAGCAATAACAACCTTACAATATGACACTAAGCTATATTAGACAGACATGAATGCTACGCAATTCAAAGAAACGAAACAAACCCTGCCTGCACCAACATTTTGTTCTGTGTACAAGGCATGAAAAAAAAAAATCTGGAACATTTTGACATTATCGGTATTTATTAACTTGTTATTGCAAACAGTACAATAAGAATAATAGATTAACAGTTTGTACTGAGATCGAAATGAGGACATTTCCAGTACTTCATGTGACATGTTTTGTAAATTGACTTCATCCCTGACTTCCGTTTAAATTTTTAATCAAATGTTTTTTTGTTTTGTTTGTTTTTCTTGATATCCAGCCAAGAAAAAGAGATTTCTTGGCTGGACAGTTAGTATGTTGGTATCATGATCTCACACTCTAACCCTGACATGTCCACAGCCAATGCCTTTTCTCAGCACCCCTTTTTTAGCTTGTTGTTATGGTGATTTGGCAGAGAGTTGTGTAGACCATCACCATGGGAACAAGACAACTAAAAGCTGAGTGTTTGTGTGACAGTGATATGAAGGAGTTTGAAACAAAGATATCCCTTTCCCCCTCCATAGAGCCCTGAGACGCTGGGCTCTGAATCCTTCACTTGTTCTATGAACGACTCACTTACAATAGACATTCCTTACAATGGGGTAAAGGCTGCTACTTCCATTTTATTTGATTTGAATAGCATTACAAGCAGTGGATAAGCTGCTGAACTAGTATCGTGCAGAATTTATTCCAGGCGGTTGGGAATGCAGATTTGGCTCGAATAAGTTGAATCGCTGGAATGCCAAAGCTAGATGAAGTAGAATGGAGTTTTCTTTCTGTATTGTGTGTTTTTAAATAGAGCATGCTTGTGGTGATGGGGTGCAGTGTTTATATTCTAGCAATATTAACCAGACAGCATTGGCAGCCTTCACCCTGCTGTCATTAAAGGACATTTCTGGTTTGGGATTGTCTTTTAGGTATAGTTGAGTCATTAAAATACTGGCAGTATCCAGTAGTCATAAATGTTTGGTTTGTTGGGCTTGGGGTTTTCTTTTCCGGATGACTAGCGAGGAAGCTTGCCCCAGATGTGCTCATCAAAACTTCCCTGGTTAAATAAAAGTTGAGGAAAGAAATTAATACGATGGCATAAGGAAATGCATACCAGAAGGGTGGGGATGAAACACATCCCCACTGGCAATGAAATTTAATGATCAGAGGCAGGGAAATCAAGTGCAGAGGGGAACCCCATCCCCCAGTAACTTGGCAAACTAATCTTATTTCTTAATCGTACATTATTTCCTGAAGCCAAGTTGAAGACTTGCTGTTCCCTGTGCCAATGGAAAAACTATAAGATAATATGCATAGATAGACAAATACTTTGGAAAAGTTGTCCTGATCAACCATAGATTACAGCTTTATAACATTGAGGTTTTTATTTCCTTACAGTGAAAGCTTGTAGCTTAAGGCAGTCATGTACTGAGGCTGATCAATTAAATGTAAGACTAGAACACTACCTGAGGTCATATCTCACAGCTGGAAATGTTACAGTAACAGCTGTACGTTTTTCTTCTGGAGAGACGCATCCAAAATCAAAGCTTCAAACAAATCTGGCCCATAACCTCATTTTCTCATACAGTCTATCTCAGTCATTAGTGAATTGCAATGCGTTGTGAGCTTGTAGAACTGCTGTTTTCGGCCAAAGTTTGCCTGTTTTCACTAAATGCTTTCCTATTTATGCTGTATGTTCGCCTACAGTATGCATAATGTTCGCCTATTATGACATGCCCAGAATAGGGACTCTAGGTTTTATGTGGTTAAGAATGATGGTAACTTAGGTACAAATGACAATGGACCCAGATGGATCCATAATGGTCAATTGACACTCAAATTCACACTGACCATTTAACCACACACATTTTACACACAGGCAAATTTGACATAATCTAATACTTACTAAAATAAAATAACTGATTACATTATATTATCTACAATGTACAGTATTTGCCATTAAACTTAAGTCATTACCTTTGACCAATGAATGACAAAATAATACAAAATACGTCATACTGTTGATTACAATGATCATTAATAGCCTCGGTCAAGGTAAATACATTTGGTGATAAATAGGCTAAACTTAGTAGTTTAGTACTAGTCTTAATAGAACTATGAGCTATACTGTATATACTGTGACTGTGTGTTTTGATATTTTGCCTGGCCTCTCGGTTAGGCTTGTGTGTTTTTTTCTTTTCTTTTTTATCTAAATTATGATGTACAGTATATGCATCTATATTCATAGCCTAGATAAAAATGAATGATGCTTTATTATCCCCAAAGGGCAATAATTAGTAATGTGGAGCTGAATGTGGTCTAGTGCAGTGAAAGAATGCCAAGATGTAACTTAACTTACGGCATTAATTAAACCCACAACATTTAGAATAAAAACACCCTGAAACCAGGCTACTCCAAGGACAATATTGAAATTAGATGTAGCCTAGCGTTGCGTCCAAACTCTTGAGTTTGCAATCTCTCAGCATAGCCAGAGTACCCTGTATGAATGATGTGACCGATGAAGCGAATTTCTGGCATCAGCATTCCTCGGGGTTTCCTTGATGGAGTGACATTGATACAGATTGGTCAGAATGATGGTTTGCTGTCAAGTTCACAGGAGTTGAGTCTAATGCAAGGCTAGCATTCTGTAAGTGTTATGGACCTGGCTTCATATTGTGTTTCCTTGTGTTAGTGTCATTCAGAAATATTTTTTTTTCTTTCATTCTTTTTCATGTGATGGATATTTCAGAGGTGGATCCTGTTCAATGACGTATCAAATCTTAATATTGTCCACAAAGTGTTTAATCCTCCTAAAAATTGTGTAGATTAAAAACATATCTTCTGTGGAGGAATTACATAACTCAAAGCCATAAAAAGGGATGGGGGAGGGGGGCAAAGATTCATGTATTGTAAAAGCTACAGGGACACAATAAGCCACTGGTTCTCAACATGGAATTCGGGGACCTCCAGAGGTCCTTGAGGGGTTCCAGGGGGTCCCCAACAAAGTGATTGATAGTTTGGAATCAAATAGGAACTTAGGGGTCTTTAACTCCTGAGTGTACAAATGGACCCCACAAGGGTCCATTTGGTTCCATTTGTTCACTCTCAGAGTTAAATTAACACTGAGGATTCCACAGGTTAGATTGGGGTCCCAGATACAAATCGTATCAAATGGGGAACTCTGTGACCTATTGCATTTCAAACTGGAGGTCCTTGAAATGAGAAAGGTTGAGAATCACTCCAACGGGCTACTCTGTATTCAGAAGATTGTGAAGCTCGGTTAACCACATGAGGCTTGTCCCCTCTGGAGAATTCTATAGATTGTGTGAGACGCAGATAGCATTGAGGCACATATCGCAGTGCCACAAGGCATTCACATCCTTTCATCAATCCATTCTACTCATGCATGCAGTAGCTGTGCCTGTAAGGGTCCATTTGGCAGCATAAGAACAAAAGCTATATGAGGCGTCTTAGTGGCACAGAGGGCTAAGGCACATATGACGTATTTGCTACTTTGTGGGTCCAAATGTGGCACATGCAATCCTTCCTCGCAAATCCTTTGTTACATTATAAACCTCTCTTTTAGCTTGTCAGTTACTCTCTATCCGTATGGTAATGCCAACCTGACGAGGTCCATTGATGTGTAAAAAAAATGAATGAAAAGAAGTTCAAGTTTTCTTAGTGATTACATTTTTGTGTGTGAATGAGTTATGTCTGTATTTTAGACCGTAAAGTAATCCACCAGAAAGTTTGAGTCATAGGATTTCTGTTTAAATGCACATCCCACTGTCCTGATATGGCTGAAACAATATGCAAAAATATAGGTAAAACAGATGATACATCTCTGATTAAAAAGTTAGCTCAGGATAGCATGCTACTGCTGGTCAGATAAGTTGTGATTATTTTTTCATCCAAATCATAATTTCTGTTGCTACAATTTCATGCAGAATCGAGTTACTAAACCAAGCCATGGTAAGCATGCTACATCGATGAATCCCAAACAACAATACATTTTAGTTCATTATTTAAAGGTGTTTGTGTGGAGAAAAGGCATAGTTTGAGAGGGCAGTAGTACATGCAAAACCCTAATCCTGGTCTGGAGTCAGTTATTATGGTCGGCCCATGGACTGGTTAAAGAGATGAAAAGGCTTTAAGTAGTAGAGTGCACTGCCACATACATTTCAATTTATCACAGTCATAGTCATTTGGCTTGTTCGGAGACTTTGGCAGTAATGTAAAAGTAGTTCTTACGGTAAAGAGGTGTCAGGGTTTCACCCAGCTGTTTTACGTTTAAAGATTGAGGTTTAAGGGTTGGATGGCCAATTTAAATAATTTGGTTGCATGCAGTGTCTAGTGTGTGCTGGTCAGTTGACATCAACAAGCGAGGTTCGGACGTCTCCTGAATGTGAATCAGCTCGGTCAGAATAAAGGCACCACATGCAAGATTCAGTTGTTGGCTCTATCATAATAGTTTCCCAAGAGACAGATAAGTCAGACTGTCCATATATATATACTGTAACCTATGTTAATATATGTTAATAATATGAATGTCAATATGAATTATGGATCATATTGCAGATGTTATTAGGCATCAACAATGAATTATTCTGCTGAATTAAGTACTGTATATGGGCATTGGATATGGTACTCTATGATGCTTACTAAAGAAAATTCAGAATGCTGCCTTGACATAATATTCTGTACAGTATGGAGCATCCTGCTGCGAAGGTTAGAGGCAGGGCCAGGAGAAGTGCTGGATGAAAAAATCTTTTTAACTTCTTTTCTAATCAACTGCATTGCTTTTTATTGTACTGTATGTAGGGCTGGGTGGCATGGACACGATCAAACATGATATTTCTGACCAAATACCTTGATATTGACGATAATATTCTATTGCGATAATATCAATCTTTTTTAAATGTTTTCGAAATCTTCAAAAAGTAGCTCAATGCATCTCTTGGAGAGCTTGTAGATCCGTTTTTGATATTTTTTTTAAGTAAAAAATACATTTTAAGTGATTCGAATTAGGAAAAGACAACACTTGTGCCATATCACGATATTACCATATCTAAAATCCCAGACAAAATCTAGTATGATATCTAGTATATATGACTTTATTCTACATAAATGACATTTCTAAACCATTTTTTTAGTATAGCTTTGGTGGTACGTGTAAAGCATTTTGACCATTTATGAAATACATTTACTTTCTCAAGTACATCTCACATATCATACTTTTTATGCTTTTTGGTAAATGAATGCCCTACTTCATCGTACAAGAGTGTCACGTAAAGTAGTAGGCCGGAGAGTCATTGTCGGTATCAGCTAAGAACGCGGGAGTCTATCCCCGTTACAATGCGCTAGACCCCTGGGGTCTAGCGCAATTTACCGAATTCACCATTTACCGAGCACCATCTCCATTGCCATTTGCGAAAGGGCCCCCACCCCCCTCCTTGCGCCAGGGCCCCGCGATTTTGCGCTACGCCACTGGACAATATACAGTAGCTCATCACGCGAAAGCCTGAAATTTACTTTCATTCAAAACCTAGCAGGACTCGTACAAACAAGTAGGGGACAGTTTTGGCTGTATACTGCACCGAGGGAACCTTCCAGAAAAGTAAGGTTCCTTCAGAGATGGACAAAAATATTAGACTTTTCATCGATTGATGATGCAATCCATTTTACATTACGAGTCTTTATTTCCATACTCTCAGAGATATGGATAAATGAATCAAAATTTTGGTCCTGGCCCTCTCCACTAGACAGCTTTTTTTAAATCCTTACATCATCATGAAAATTCTATGAATAAGCGATAGGAAAAGGCATAAATATTTTTTATATCTCTGATTTCCCAAACATCCTGAAAAAGTGGAAGATGATCACGTGGCCGACGGAGCGTAGATCATCAGACCAGGGTATTGATATTCAGTGTAATGTAGAGGAGGGCAGGGGGAAAGGGCTGAGATGACGATCGATAGGAAAGCTCCAGGGGATGCCACATTAGTAGGGGAGTAAGCATGCTGCAGCTTTTCCTCTAAACTCCCAAACATCTTCTTTCCTGATATTTTCCTTAGGAGATGTTTATTCAATCTGTGCCTTTCCTCACAACATCTGGCTTCCACGGTCAACTGCTTTCATATCACATAGGCTGCAAGATGTGCACACTTCATTTCAGCATTCTGGTTCACTAAAAGCATATCCTTAAATGAACGTCCTACCAGGAAATAAGCAACAGAAAATTCAGTTACCTCTTATCCCTCAGAAGGGAAGCAATATCTGATGGATCCTAAGTGACTCTTAAGTAAGGTATGGAGTTTAAGTGACTATTCCAAAAGCCTTTGCTAAATCAAAATTCTTATTTGGAAATTACCGGGTTGATGTCATATAATAATGTCTTGCCTCATTGTGGTTATGAAACAAACCTGAAATCTTGAAATGTTAGGTGTGTGTGTGTGTATATATATATATATATATATATATATATATACACACACACACACACACACACACACACACACACACACACACACACACACACACACACACACGCACACACACAATAGGGCTAGTACATGTAATGTACAGACCTTTGTTTCACATAAGTTTCCAGAATTGCGTGCGGCTCTATGGTAGTATGCCAGCTATTTCCGTATTATTATGTTTTTCAGTTCCATGAACCAATATTTAGTTTAGCTGTCAATCATATTTCTTTCTGCTGCTGAAGACTAACTTTGATCTGCATAGCTATTATGCAAACAAAGTGGCTTCTTGGCAACTCAAGCACTGCCTGAGCTAATTATATTTAGACATATTCCATATTTTGTCAATAACAGGCTTACAAAGGATGGCAACATTTCAGGTTTGTGTGGCTTGTCAGCTTGTGAGTTTACGTTTCCATTCTTTTATACCATACCAGTCTATCTTCATCACGTCTATATGGTGAATCAGTTAGATTATGAGTGGAATTTTAAATCTTTAATTTCTACTTTCTTTTTGAGAATTAATAATGAAAACATTATTGTGTTGCTGTGCAGAAGCAGCTGCTTAAGAATCCCGTTTTGAGAGGGACTCTTTAGTATGCAACAAACCTGATATATCTCTGAACAAGATTCTCCACTAAAATAAATGGAGAATTCAGAATATGCGTTATGTCTGCTATCGGCATAACGGCACAAGAGGATCAAACTTGCTGTTAGCTTCAAAGTGGTCCTATACAGCATCTTTCATTAGTCCCCATCAAACAAAGTAGTCTGATGGATGTGAATGAGCCCTGAGAAGAGCACCTTCCTTCCCCCCACGCAACAACAGATGTTTCATGTAACAGGAGCACAACAGGAAGAGCATTCAACTCAATTTGGCCCGAGGTCTAATAGGGAAGCCAGTGAAAGTGATAGGGTTTCAACCCTGGAAGCCCATCTGTATCCACCCACCCACTCTGTGATCGCTGCCAGTGAGTGGAGCCCGGAGCACCCACGACGCACCGAGAGCCCGTAATAATCATCCCGTCTCTCTCGTCTGCACCGCCGGGACGCGGCTCGAGCCCCGAGGAGGACGGGAGGGGGGGTGTACACAATGAAATCCTCAGTGTTCCTTTAACCCATGAAGACCGGAACGCATCTGTGTCATTTTTCGATTTCTTTGGCTATTAAAAAATAGCAGATATACAAGCTCGTAGATCTGCTATTTTTTGAAAAATTGTGAAAATCTGTGCAAATCTTTGAATATATATGTTTTTTAATATTTTTGACTCAAATATTTGCTTCTGGGGATTCTACAAATGTCTTCTAAATCAGTTTTTTTTATTATGTTGCTATAATATATGTGGTTCTCAAACTTTTTTCATGTCAAGGACCACCCAGGTTCCAGGGACCCCCCAGAAGCAAAGATTTGAGTTAAAAATGTTCGCTTTAAAAATATACATACATTCAAAGAGTTGCACACATTTTCATGATTTTTCAACAAAATAGTAGATCTACAAGCTCATAGCTCTATGAGCTTGTATATCTGCTATTTTGGAATAGCCAAAGTATAAGATAATGGTTAAAGTGGTTACACAGATGCGTTCCCGGTTTGAATGGGTTAACTCTGGGGGTTCATTATGGGTTACATTTGTGCACTCTCTGAGTTACAAGTGGATAAATTAACATGTTTCTGTTCATGATTCATCATAACCTATTCAGTGCATTCATTGTATGAATATAAAAATCGGTTTATGTAGTCTGTTGTACCATGAGAATGAGAGTCCTGCAGTCCTATTAAGAGACACTTCATCACATTGGTTCTTCCATAATGTAATGGTTAGAGCGTCAAGCATAAAATTGCAGCGTCCCCATGTTTGGTTCTGGGTCGGGGACTTGTGTTTACAGGTCATCCCCTACCCCTTGTTCTCCTGTGTCTCTCTGCTGTCTGGCCAAAGCATCGGAAAGACACACTCCATTACAGATCCCTCAGAGTTGTGGGCATTGACCCAATGCCCTATTGGCCCTGTGTGGTCCCTTTGGCACCAAACCCACTCACTCCCCTTAATAGATATCCGATTTCAAGCGGTGGGAGTTAGCTAATGAAAAACATCTACAAGATTTGCATTGGGATGGAATTATGGTTGTAAAAAAAAAAGAAAAGGAAGGAGAATGCTGCAACACCCCATTCTTTTGCTTGCTCTAAAACTCAAATGGATGTTTGAGTAAATATAGGGGGGTATAAAAAAGAAACAACACATGATCATGATCAATAGGTTTGGGTGATCTTCTGCAGACACTTTTTTTTTTGTTTTGTGGAATGTTGCCCGGGCTGCTGCCTCATCTTTTGTTGACCCGGCACTGTGTGCCATTCTCTTTTAGGACACACACACACACACACACACACACACACACACACACACACACACACACACACACACACACACACACACACACACACACACACACACACACACACACACACACACACACACACACACACACACACACACACACACACACACACACACAGAGAGAGAGAGACATCCATGGATTCCTCTGCCTTGTATTATTGGAATTCCAGCCACATGTTACTAGAGAGAGAGAGAGAGTGTCCCCTCCCCCTCCTCCTGGCATCCTCTCATTCTCATTGCTTTCTCGGGGGGCCAGGGCAGACAAAGAGGAGGAGGGGAACATAGGGAGAGCTGCATGGGCTAATTCATCAATAATCTTTACCTAACCCGCCCGCCCCTCTCGCTCGCTCTCTCTCACTTGTTTGGCCTAAAGGCATCCAAGCAATACATCCATTCCAACCCCCATCTAGTCCCACCTCACACGCACACACTCACCTTTTACCACAGACACTTGCACGCACACGCACACACACACACACACACACACACACACACACACACACACACACACACACACACACACACACACACACACACACGAACGAGAGTCTGCCTGAACATGTCCAGAGGGAGAGGATGAATCGAGTCAGAGAATGTTCATTTTTTTTCTCCACCTCATTGTGTGGATGTGTGTGTGGGTCTAAGTCAGGCCCTTTGAGGGCTGTATGTCTTAGCTCAGTCTGGGAGCTAAAATGGTGATTATAGACTAGAGACTAGGTGTGGCAAGATGGGGCGGTGTCAGAGGCTTTGTCTGTAGCGGCGTACAGCCCACCAGCTGGGAGGAGGCCGTGCCTGTCTGTTGGAGACTGCCCCGGAGCGGAGTGCAGTCTGGGATTCAAAGAGCCACAGCACAGGGCTACACCACGCTGGACTACGACCTTAACCACAGAGACTTACAGCAGCACAAGTTCAAGAGGCTCGCCCGGGATCTTTTGTAACCAACGCTGTTGTGTGAACAGTGTGAACTGCCAATGCACTTTCTTTTCTTTTTTTTTACAATTTTATCTTTTTTGTACATGACTAGATACGATTTTCTAAAGCAATACACGCGAAAAGAAAGAAAGAAACTTCTTTGGAGTCTCTTTGAGTAACAGCTTTTGAAGAGGTGGCTATTTTTCAGGCTTCAGAAAGCTTTTCTGATTTTTTTCATTTTACATTTTTTCAGTTTTAAGGATACATCTTCAATGATAAATCCATGTGGAATATGGGACTTTTTTTCTATGCTTTGGACCGTGGGGAAATGCAAAATCTTTGCGTTCAGTTCTGGGTAATTTTGATAAGTATGTCACATTAATGCTGCTTGTTCTATGAGGACTCTAGCCTCTTTTGACTGCTACAGTATAATGAGTTAAGCTCTGCATGTTAGATCAGTTGACTGGACATTTTCCACTAGACACTGTATGTAAATTGATATGCCATTGTAGCTGGAGTCGAGCGTTTCTCTGTACTTTTGGCCCTTAAATGATGAGCCATGCTTTTGTGGTTTAGTCTGTTTGAAAGTTTTGCAGTGTTAAAGTTTTGGAGTGGCTATTGAGCTTTGTGTGCATCGCATTGGAGGACCAAATGATTTAGCACTTGGTCACATCACAACGATAATGATCAGTTGCCAGGCAACTTCTGCAACACGTTTCTTTGGGTAGCCTGCCCTCAGGAGCCGGGACGCTTGACATGTATTGGCCAGCTATCAGCTGATTAGTGTGAGCTGACCTTCTCCCCAATCCCCCACTTTTTGCGGCTCAGTGAGCGGAGCTGACCTATGTGAATACCTTCCATCTGTCCGTTCCCGTTTGTCCCTTCCGTTTCTCTCTCTCTCTCTCTCTTTCTCTGTCAATTTTCAATTCAAATCAATTCAAAGAGGCTTTATTGGCATGAGAAAACATACGTTTACATTGCCAAAGCAAAAGTTGAACAAAACAATCAAAACACTCTCTCTTTCTCTGTCACTCTCGCCCTTAATTTCTTTTCAATCTCACTTTTTATCATTGTTGTATTAGTGGTATGGAAAAAAAGAAAGAGATCGGCTAAAAAAAGAAAGAGATCTGCTATTTGCAGCGAACGTATTTAATTTAGAGCGAAAACATCAAAGACACCTGTATAGAGCCCTGAGGGACTCTCTGCTCAACAACTAATGGAGTTTAAGTGCACGGTTAACCTCTTTCAACTTTTCTCTCTCTCTTGTTGTTTTCCCCAGCGCTTGCAGGTAGAATCTCGCCGACCGGCGCAGACGGTCTCGTCAGTTCCTCGGCGTCGACCGCCAGCCCAGCGCCTCCTCATGTCTACCTTCCCGCCAACTTCAAGCTCTCAAACGCCCAGCTGGCGTTCTTCCTGCGAGAAGCCCAGGCCACGGGCCAGACCGTTGGCGGCGGTGGCAGTGCCCCTAGCTCTGGACACCCACTGCAGCGCTCGGAGAGCTTTGTAGTGTTCCAGACAAAAGACCTGCCTGCCATAAACATAAGCTTCGGGCCCTTTGCCCAGGACCAGGCTCTGTCCAAGGAGCTCCTCCAGCCTGCCAGTCCGCTCGACATCCCCGGGCAACTGACAGTCAACTGGAAGGTGCGGGCGTTCATCGTGCAGGCGCGGGTCTTCTCGAACAACCCCACAGTGCAGGTGTTCTTCTACATCGCGGGCCGCGACTGGGACGACTTCAAGGCCCAGGACAATCTGCCCTGCGTCCGGCTCCACGCGTTCCGCGACGTCCGCGAGACCAAAACCTCCTGCCGGATGAGAGGCAACCTGGCGCAGTGCCTGGCCCAGCTGGAGCTGCCCGCCTCTTGGTTCAACACCAACATGGCCCCCTTGGGACGGAGGAGAGGCTCCAGCGACGGGCTCCTGGACGGCCTCACCAGCGAGACCCTCCAAGCGGAGCTTTACTACACCCTCCACGAGCCCAGCGTGGGAGGAGAGTGCGTTGAAGGTCAAAGGGGCGCCGGCTCCAGGGGAGAGCCGCCGTCGCATCACCCCCTGCTGCGCATCGGCAGCATCAGCCTGTACCAGGCCAGCCAGGAGCAGCTGCTGGTGGACAAGCAGCTGGACAAGAACATGTTCCTCCGGCTGCCTGACAAACCCCTGAAGCCAGGTGAGACTCTCAGGATCTCCCTCTACTTGATGCCCAACTCCACCATCGAGCAGTTCACCCTCAAGTAAGTGTCCTTTGACCTGACCTCTAACCCCTGAAAGCTGCACATACATTGCGATTTCATTCCATTTCCATCCAGCATTAAGCTCCGTTCACACAAAACACTATAAATCATTCACCATTGTCTTGTTATAGTGGATGAAGTAACTTGGAGTAACTTGAGATGTTGATGATGAGATAGAATGATGTTTAAAACTATATCTTTATAGTTACAGTAGTGCTTGGTATCAGGGTTGCCAGATCTGCTTATTATAATTTCCCCTCAATATTTTATTTGAAAATAGCCGATCTACAAGCTCACAACGCGTCGCATCGCGACGCGTTGTGAGCTTGTAGATCTGCTATTTTCAAATAGCTGATGTATATGTTAAAGTGCTCATGTGGCCCACCATCGCTTCTTTTGGGCTGGTTTTCCTAGACCTGGTTGCTTGTTTCTCTCACAGAATCTGGGCAGCACTGCTTGGTATGAACAGTCCTTTAGGCAAAGCCAGGGCAAAATGGCACAATGAGGATGAGACTAATTCAGTCAGTGGTTTCTGTTCAAATCCCTTCTTCCATTAAAGTCAGATTTGGCCTTAAAATAAGTAGTTAATACTAGCCTTGGAACTCGTTGTTTTGACTGATGTTTTAGTCACTGTAATAACATTATAATTATTAGGACCCGAGCACCAAAGGCCCTATTGTAATGAAAGGATTATTGTTGGGACACATTAATCAAATTTTTGAAGGGCGAGAGGTGCTCGAAACTTTTTAAAACTTTGCACACACATCAGAAGTAGCCTATTGACGAATTGGTGTGGCAAGAAAAAAGCCTCTTGGTGCCATGACGTTAACCCAACAGGAAATCAGCCGATTTGAAATGATTGTGACATTTTAGTGCCATTTCAAGGGTTGTACTGTATCTATCTCCTCCTAAGAGGCTCATCAGACTCATCTCATACATGCTCAGTATATAGGCTTAGTATATAGGCCCTATGAAAGTGTATGTTTGGTCATGTAACAAGAAGTAGTTTGCGTCTTCTTGACTGCGCCAAACCTCATGCTTGACAAGAGTCCCAGCCTGAACACATCTACGTGCTAACATTGATAATCATAGCACCACCTACTGGCAACAGGAAATTACATGTTTTATACTTTGTGTTACTCCTAGCGGGCTGACCATATCCACCTGTGGTCAGAAAAGCCTTAAAGCCTTCATGATGCTTTAGTGTGAAGATTGTGAGTTTTCATTGGTGTAGTGGCATGGCACATTTCAATGTTACGCCATGAAAAAAGAAACTCGAAAGGTGTTTCGAGTCCACATGCTCATATCTTTTTCCACATTGCACAAGTTGTATGAGAGTTCCAGTCTGTACTCAAATCTACAAGCTTGAATCTACAATTTTTTAATTCTATTCATAGTCATAGCACTACCTACTGGTGATCGGAAGTTATAGTCTTTATACTTTTAAAAACTACATCTGGGTGCTAGGTAGCGTGGAAACCAACCGAATCTGGCCCCGCTCGGTTGTGATTGGATTTCGCTGCCCCCAAAGTTGTGGGGCACCAATCAGGGCCCAGTATGCAAATGTGAGGCGGGGTTATCACCAGAGGAATTTTCTTTATTCCGTCCCTTCGAAATGCAGGTTCCACACATAGATTCCAGACTAATGTCTACACAGTGATATTAGTCTGGCCATGCCAGGCTAGGTGCGAGGGCCCAATAATTACTACTTGCAGGATTAATATTAAAATTGAAATATTGGTTCCCACATAAACGTACTGTTACATATACTCTGCCTTCTCTGCCCCCTTCCCTTGTATTTCTGTATTAGGCATTTACCTCCAATAGATGCTAGAATACTATTATGCCCATTTTACCTCTGAAAAGACAAACGACTATGTTGCATTTTTCTCATTAATGTTCATTCCTCTCAGCCCAGGAAGTTGCCAGCAGTAATTAAATGCCAGGCAAGATAAAGTAGAGGGAAAGAGGTAGTATTGAAGTCTCTTTGGCCTTTTCAAGTGTTTAACATACGAAGCACATTTTGTTTACTCAGTACCTGATCATACAAATCATTTGTAGTGCACTTCATGGCTTAATTACTAAAGTTTGTCGTAAACTTTCCAGTGTAGAATATATATTCTGGTGTTAAGCAGTACTTAAGTACTTAACCTTATCCAGGAAGTGCTCGCTGAGCGTGAGTGCACATTTTCAGATAAAAGTACTGCTTCACACTCGCCGTTTACAATCCAGAACAGTCCTTGTGTTGATGACACTTGTTTATAAATGTCTACATTGGTAGCGTGTCATCTCTCATCTGTCACAGCTCCATCAGCAGAGATGTCCATCTTGACAACCAAGGTTCATGAATTGAATGAAGGGGGGTGACCATAGCTGAATGTGTAGAGAGCCCGCCTAGGAAGCAGAAGGTCTCGGGTTCGGTGGCCCCGGCAATGTGTCGAGGTGTCCCTGAGCAAGGCACTTAAACCTGATCTGTACCTGGTTGTGCAATGATCTATACATGGAGCATACTGTAATACAATGTTTCTAATTGGGTGTATTCTTTGCTATACCATTACCTATTTAGAAGTCATTTTTAATCAGATGACTTGATCGCTCTCCCCATGGCAATAGGAGCATGAAGTGTATTCATTAACAATTAACAACATTACTATTCCTCATGAGCGTGGCCCACTTCTTGTGGAATTAGAGCTTAGGGGATGTGAGACATGTCTAAGTTTAGTTTCTGCACCTCTCATCAATGCTATGTTGTTGATTAGAGAATAAATTAGGACTCACACTCATATGCGCAAAAAGAGAAACAAAGTGATGAAGAATATAGAAAGTAATTTCGAGAAACAGGCTGAATATCAGTGAGCAACCGAGGAATGATGATGAAACTTGTTGTAAAAGTGACTGTTGTCATTATAACAAAAGCTCTCAGAGACTTCAGTATAGGGATTTGCACAGAATTAATTAGGCTTCAATAACTCATTAAGCCCCGGCAGGAATGACACCGCTACAATTTGCGGCTACAGAAAATGGTTCATTAACGTTATCTCGCAGTGCAGCAGAAAAGAGTCTTACAATCTCCAAAAGTTATGGACTCTCAAAAATCCCTGCCGCAACGGCCCAGTTTGACCTTTTTACACACGCTGTTGAGCTATAAAATATTATTATTTCATTTCACTGGTTCCACTTCTGGCCGGTCCAGTACTTCGCAAAGTAAGGATGTTAAAGTGCACCTTTCTGTTTCTGAAAAACTCACTTTTCCCTGTTGAGTATCCTGACCTAGAACAAAGCCCATTTGCAGGAGGCTAAAGGCTCACTTATACTTAGCTTCGTGTCGGAGTCGGAAATAGACGATCTACAAGCTCAGAACGAGTTGCGCTGGGACACATTCTGAGCTTGTCGATCGGCTGTTTTCGGTGCACAACACCGACGCGCAACTAAGCATAAATCAGCCTTTACTCCTGGCTGCACACCAAGTACTTCTGTTTTGGAATACAAGTGCATTAGAGGTTGAGAACCACCATGTTATATCATGTACCTACGTATCGACATAACGATCTACATCTGTCTTTTCTTTGTTTTTTACATCCCCGTCTCTCGTGGTGTGTGTGGGTGGGTGTGTGGGTGGGTGTGTGGGTGGGTGGGTGGGTGGGTGGGTGGATGGATGGGTCATGGGTGGATTTTATTTCTTTCACTTGTCTTTTCACTCAAGACAGTGCAGTTGCCACTCCCAAGCTGTGATGCAGTAGGTGAGGATGCTTTCTGTGGTACAATAGTAAATAAAGGTTTATCAGTTTGGTGGGATATTAGAGTGCATGGGCTTTCTTCAGCCTCCTCGGGAAGAACAGACGTCGGGTTGGGCCTTCTTTATCAGGGTAGAGGTGTTGAGGGCCCAGGAGAGGTCTTTTGATATGTGGACCCCAAAAACTCTGAAGCTGGTGAGTGGTGACACGCTCCACCTCCACCCCGTTGACGGAGACAGGGGCGTGCTTTGCTACCTCTGGTCTTTCTGAAGTTCACAATGAGCTCTTTTGTCTTTTTTGATGTTACGGGCGAGGTTGTTTTCAGCGAACTGCGCCACCTGGTGTTGGATCCACGTGGGGACGGCGTGGCTCCTATATGTGGAGCTCAGACTTCATGTGGGCAGCCTTTGACGTCAGTTGTCTATAACAGATCTATGACGTATGAATCCTAATTTGGGGCAAGGTTTCAGCCCAATCAGAGCCCCATTGACTTCCATTATAAAATGATAAAAAGTTAAATATTTCAAAAAGTCTAAAGCATAATCTGAAAAACTCTTCTATGGCATACTGGAAGTGTATACAAACAAATTGCCACAGACCGACCCAGCAGTTTGCAAGATTAGCTCTGGACACACAGACAGACAGATGACCCTCTTATAGACAGCTAATGATAATAATAATAATAACAAGATGGTGTCTAATAACGGCATGGTTTAATTGTGGCTCTCTGATGTTATGTAATGTCAGCCCTGCCCAAATATGGTGTATCAGTGGGACGGTGTACCAATAGCAGATCTACAAGCTCACAATATGTCGCATCACGACACATTGTGAGCTTGTAGATCAGGTATTTTCAAGTGGTTAATGTATGTTTTGTAATAATAATCTAAATCTACCTAACTCTAAGTAACTAGTAACTAAAGTTTTCAAATAAATGTAGTTCAGTAAAAGTACAATATTTGGATCCAAGATGTAGTGGAGTAAAAGTATTGGAAATTGGAAATACTCAAGTAAAGTACAAATACCTCTAAATTGCAGTACAGTATTTAAGTAAATGTACTTAGTTACTTTCCACCACTGACAAAATGTAAAAAAAACTTCTACTACTTCTTGAACTACTGGCAGTGTATATAAGACATGTGGAACAGACAGGCAGACAGATGGACCCTGTTCTAGACAACTCGGCCTCTTTACGGGCCACCCTGTAATAAAGATCTTGTCATTCATTGTTCACGACGGTGTAAACGTTGAGAGCACACAATGCTCACACAGTAAGCTAAGGCTACCACATGCTGTGGCGGGTGAATGCTCTGCAGGCAGGCACACAAAGTACTGCAGCATTGGTAACGATCACAGCATTTAACACATCATGCAGATGGAAGATGACAGAGGCATCCATCATGAAACGCTACAGACAGCAACACACACCTTCTTTTGTCCAGAGCATTAGCAGAGATTTACTGTTCTGAAATCGAGTGTAAACACTCGATTTGAAGGGAGTGGGGTGTTTACAACATATTGATGTCAATTACTTTTAATGAATAAAAAATGTATGATCCAGCTAAGCCCTATACTTTGTCATTGCATTGTGAGCTCGTAGATCTGCTATTTTCGCTTTTATTGAAAATAATATCCAGGATTCAAGTGCTTAAAGGTGTCTCTCACAACACTCAGTTATAGCACAGCACAGAGACACCCTCCTCTCTACACAGAACAAAATTCCTAGCCATTAATTATCATCCCGAAGAATCCCAAGCATTTGTCCTCACGCCATCAGAACAACATCTGTGCTCAAGGAGACTCTCCCTCACTGAAATGTGCAGTATGACCTGCCATTAGTCTTGCTGTCATCTCTCCATAGCACTGATTCAGTATCTCATGGTAATTTATGTTATTATCACTGACGTGTGCCATTGCCTGAAGTCAAGATTATGTAAAAGTTCTGTGTGGAGTTTGCATGTTCTCCCCGTGTCTCCTAGGGTAGGTACCCTCACAAAAACATGCAGTAATCTTGGTCTCTATACTGCCTCCCCCTGGTCAGCCGGGGCGCCTGATGGAGGGGAAAGGAACTGGTTGGAATAACGTATTCCTTCCACACGCTACGTCTAACCAGGGAACCTCCCCCCTGTCGGGTGATAAGAAGTGGCTTGCTAGTTCTCATGCATTTAAGGAGGCATGAGCTTGGCTCTAGGCTCTCCCTAGGCTGGCAGAGGGAGTGTAGCACCCAGGATTACATAGGCAATTGGCACTGGGTGGAAAAAATGGGTTACAAAATCGTGGGATAGAAATTTAGAGAAAAAAAAGTTGTCTTCAAAGTGTCGGCCAAAATAAATATATAAACAAATGTAATTTCAATTCAAAAGTTTAGCATGTAATTATATTATTGTTAAACATAATAACATTACTTTTTTATTTAAAAGCCATTTCACGATAGGGGGCCGCAGCGAGAGGCTATGGGTATTAGGGTGGTCCTTGGCATGAAAACATTTGGGGAAACCCTGTAATAGATTAACTGAAGAGAAAAGAAAAGATCCAGAATGTGTATGAATCAGTAACAAGGTTACAAGGAGACCCAGTAATATGAGGGGACCTCTGTAACAGCCCCTACCCCTTGAAACATTTAACTGAGCATGATTCTGTCTATATCTGCCAGCATCTTCCCCACTACGGGGAACACAGCCTTCCTGAGTCTGTCTGTTATGGTGGCAGAGAAGACTGATATAACAGAAGGAGTTAAAGTCTCCCTCCTGTATTCCCAGTGTTCTGGCAGCTGCATAATGTTTCCCGTTGCCAGCTTGTGCTATAGTATGCTATACACTGACATACAGTACATTACATACAACTATGTGGTTTGGCAAGACAGTGTGTGTGTGTGTGTGTGTGTGTGTGTGTGTGTGTGTGTGTGTGTGTGTGTGTGTGTGTGTGTGTGTGTGTGTGTGTGTGTGTGTGTGTGTGTGTGTGTGTGTGTGTGTGTGCGTGCGTGCGCGGGGCGTTCCGATTTTATGAATGTATTTATAGGCAAAAATAGGGACACCAGGTCGAAAGTGGTTAAGTCTGGGTTTTATAGATATTGAACCAATGAAAAAAATAACAAGAGCTTGTGACTAAATAATAACTCCATACGATCCATTGGAACACAGGTTATTTTTTCCAGTTCCTGAAAAGTAACGGTTTTAGACATACAGTGTATGTTGTAGTGAGCTTGTAGATCGGCTGTTTTCGGTTTTCGGCATACGATCAAGCATTTGTACACTCTCAGAGTTAAATGAACATTGATGATTTTGTAGTGTAGACTGGGGTCCCAGAGATTGAAAAAATAAGTATGGTGTCAAATGGTGGTCCGTGGCTTAACCCATTAAAACCGAGAAAGCATCTGTTTCATTTTCGATTTTTGAGTTGGCTATTCAAAAATAGCAGACGTACTAACTCACAGTGCGTCACTTTGTTTCGCAAGCTTTCAAAAAAAGCTTTCAAAAATCCTGAAAGTGAGAGAACTACTGGTTTAGAATGCATTTGTAGAATCGGCCTCAGGTCTTTAATTCGTATCAAACTGGGGGTCCTTGAACTGGTATATAGGGCTTATAACCACTTAAACACCAGCATCGGTATTGTGGGGAAAGCTTTCGCTGAAAATAGCAGATCGACAAGCTCACAACTCGACGCGTTAATAACAGAAAACAGAAAAGACTAGTATTGAGCCCTGAGGGTTACCCATATGGGGTTTAAGTGGTTACAGTAAGTGGCTGAGATGAGATGAGACGGGTCAGGGAAGGAGGAGGAAAGCCCCCCGTCGGTGCACCATGGGTGATCCTGGCTCGATGGCGGGTGAATTCAATAGCTGTGGAAGCCAACTGCTGAGGTCCCCCCCGTGCGTCAAGGAAGACGATTAAAGATGCAATAAGGATACATGTTTAAAGATGAATCAGAGGCCCGGAGAAAAGGAAAAAGGCCCACCACCCCCCCGCCTTCCTCCCCATCGGTCGTTAATTCCTTCTACCGTTCCCTCCTCCGCAGTCCTTCAGCTTTGAAGATCGTGGCTTGTTATGACAGAAGACGGCATGCCAGGCAGGGAGAGGGCAGCCTCGCTACTTGTGGAATTCCCCTTGGTATTCCCGGTGCCATGTGCCTTTCTGTTAGAGCTGTACTGTGTGTGTGTGTGTGTGTGTGTGTGTGTGTGTGTGTGTGTGTGTGTGTGTGTGTGTGTGTGTGTGTGTGTGTGTGTGTGTGTGTGTGTGTGTGTGTGTGTGTGTGTGTGTGTGTGTGTGTGTGTGTGTGTGGGTGGGTGTGGGTTTATGCACATGCGCGTGTGTGTGTGTGTGTGTGTGTGTGTGTGTGTGTGTGTGTGTGAGAGATGTACTTGTCTTATATACTTGTGAGGACCAAATGTCCCCACAGGTACTGTATAGTCGAATTTGAGAAATAGACATAGTGAGGACAATTTTCCTGGTCCTCACAAGAGAAATGGTTGTTTTTTTATGGTTAAAAAAAGATTACAATTATATACCGTAGGAAAGGATTCAGGTTGGGGATAGGATTTATTAGACATTTAGATTGAGGTTGGAGTTATGCCAATTTGTACTTAAATGTATGCCGGTGCCGTGCGCCAAAAATAGCATATCCTCAAGCTCACAACTTTGCCTGAGCCTGTTGATCAGCTATTTTTGGCTTTAGTTTTAGGGTACGGAATGGCAAAACATTGTAAAAATGGCATTCCTAACATTGCCGTCTTAAGACGTTGATGTCCTCACAAGTATATAATACAAACGTGTGTGTGTGTGTGTGCGTGCGTGCGTGTACTTGCGCGTCACGTACTGTACATGAAGTGGCAGTCTGTCAAATGCTCCGTTGCCATGGTGATGTGATAATACGATGCATTGCGGTATTAATGTTATCTAGCATAAGTGGCTTTTCATGATGCAGACAGATATACCGCTCGTTGGGTGGCTCTTCTCTCTACTTTAGCTGACATTGGGAAGCGCTGCTGCTTCTCAGCGCTCCAGTAAGTGTGACAATTTAACAAGGGATACAAACAAAACTGCACTCCGCGTTTTCAGCGCTACATCTGCCCGAAGTCCCTGACATACTGCCAATGTTCGGCTCGATGAGCCAGTTGTGTTCTCAGCCAATAGGTCCCCTGTCTGCACATTGCACACATGAACCCTATTAATGCTATAGCCTCATCTGCACCACACCAGTGTCTTGGATACACTGTGTGTAGTGCTCCGGAGCCCTGGGTACAATGTGTGCTGTGCTGTACTGTAATATTCAAATATCCTGGCTCTAATCTAAAGGCAGGAGACGTGTGCCAAGGACAGTGACCCATATTCAGAAGCATTTTCTCAAGTGCCTTGCACAGGAACACGCGTACGTCACAGTGCTGAAACGTAGCTCGACTCAGCAGCAGTAAGGACAATGCACCTGCGGCATAGCCAGCCTGGTCGCCAGAGAAAACGTTGTCACTGTAGGTTTTGCACAAACGTACAGTGATAACATGTTTTATCCCCAAAAAACGTTGCATGTGAACATTGCGTTATGCATTACGTTGCATACTAACGAACCCTAAACCTAACCCGGTCCAGAAACTTTGTCATTGAACGTTTCTGGAGAAATGTACAGTGACAACGTTTCCTCTGGCGATTGGGTTGGCATAGCGGACCGTTCTGAATTTCCGCTGATTCACGGTGGTC
The DNA here is from genome assembly GCF_963454915.1 of Gymnoscopelus microlampas. Classification (NCBI taxonomy): domain Eukaryota; kingdom Metazoa; phylum Chordata; class Actinopteri; order Myctophiformes; family Myctophidae; genus Gymnoscopelus; species Gymnoscopelus microlampas. The sequence goes on along the minus strand of NC_139949.1, from coordinate 21,615,544 downwards.
AGCGTTGAAATCGTTTGAACTTTAACCTAGTGTACGCAACATAGTGTTGCAACATACAGTAGATGTACAGTAGTCACATGTAGATGGATTGAAATGCACTCAGCACCCAAAAACATCACTTATTTTCTATCAATTACACACCCCACCCATGATGACTTGAGGAGTCTCTTACCTTAGACATTAGCATCTTTCCGGCAGTCATCAAATTATTGGCTTGGGAATGCGACAAAAAACTAAACATCTCAATGAATTCAAGGCTTCATGGGGCGTGTAATTGATTAAAAAAAGTAGAAGTAATTTTTTTGGGTGAAATACTCCTTTAATCTGCCAAAAAAAAGGAAAAAAAGTTCAGACGTGGAGAAAACATCTACAAAATAACTGAATTTGAGTTTAAATGTGAATGCTAGGGGGTGGCAATTGCCATCCACTCACTGGGACCCCAAATGACGTCCCTGCCTTGGGATTCAAAAGGCAGAGAATCACTTGCTGTAGCAGCATGAGCATCACATCACAGGAACACCGCCACTTCCTGACCGCTGTTTCCTGCCTCCTCTCGTAGTTCACTCCGTGCCTCTCCTTGTCACAATTGTATTATCAAGCCTCGTCTTCTCCCACCTCATTGATGGGAAGTGTCACCACCTCCTCGCCACCGACTGCCCGCGTTCACATCGCAGCGGGCGGGGAAGGGCCGCAGCTGCCAAAGGCCCGGTCTGTCAGGTCACATCGAGTGACACGGACAACAAGTGCCTGTCAGAGTATCTCTGATAAAGGAGGGGGGAGGTCTGGGGGAGTCTCCCAACCTCACTGACCACATAAAAAGACACCTCTCCATTAGGTTCATATTGGATTGTGCCACCAGCACTTCCCTCGCTTATACTACTCTGTCTGCAGGTTGACACTCCAGTAAGACCTGCGAAGACTCACTAACTCGCTGCGTGCATGTTCTGAATCTCTCTCTCTCTCTCTCTCTCTTCCACACTATCTCCCGCCTGTCGCTTGCTCCCTTGCCTCGGTCTGCCTCGTCCCCAGACTCTGCAAATGTGTTATTTAAGGTCAGCAGCAGCAGGGGGAAAAGAATTTGCCATTTATGCTACATAGTGTGTGGAAATCCTCTTAAAAGCGTTTTGGCACAGGCCATACAACAGAGATGTGTGTGCCAGGGCTTTAATGAAATGGACTGCTTTGAACTTGAGGGTATTTTTTTTTTCTTTCTTTCTTTTTTAGTGTCAATGAACTGAGTCATATTTCAGCTTCTATGCAGGGGTTTTTCACTTTTAAAAAATGCTGAAGGAACCGAACTGGACTTTGTATACATGTATCATCCCTCTCAGTAACTTCGTTGAGGGAGCTTTAGCCACTAGCGAGAATAGGAAACATTTGACTTAAAGTTGGCTGATGGTTCAGCACAGGTTGGCATTAACAGCTTAGAATGCGTGTGCTTGAAGCAAATGACTTGCAATTTGGATACTGTAGTGCCAGTACTTCTTGCTATTTGCATGCATGCCCCTACAGTACCAAGAGTGTTATGTAATCTTGTAAATTAATGCTAATGTAAATCGAGGATTTCTTTAGGTCTGTTTTATAGGCCTGCTTCTCATTCTCATTAAATATCAGGCCCTTATTGCCCCAAATGGCTTGCATTAGTCATTTGTAATTAAAATACTGTCACATATTAAAGAGTACAGTACTAATCCTGCCATTCTTAGCACTGCTTACTGTTTTAATAACTTATATCAAGAATTGCAGTCTATCAAGGGTTATAGTCTGCATACTAAATAAGGCAAATGTACTGCTCTGTATAGACAGTATGAGATAAGATACTGTACATATATTCTGCAATACATTCCCTTGCAGGGAAATGTGCCAGTGATTGGCAGCACCCAAATTATCATTTTATAGCAACCACTGAGCAGTGTCGTATATGATTTTAGTTGCCTTTGCACCTTCAATGCAGAGTGCACAAATCACACAGTAAAATCAGCAATGATAATGTAACACTAGGTCCCATTTTTACACTCTGTGTTAAATTTACACCAAGGATTACTGGATACCATACAGTTTATTAAGATTTAATGCTCATTAAAAGATCATTAGATTACTGTGCATGGCTGAGAATATATGGACATCCCCAGACTCGTGTGTTGATTGGCTACACCTGTGTTTGAACTACGGCTGGAAGATATATATAGACAATTGTTTTTACCAAACACCTCAATATCGATATTGTGATGATAATGTCCATTTTCTTTTTAATTAGTTGACATATAGTATAAAATAAGGCTTATGTGATAAAAACTGGGAACATACACTTATGCTATATCAAAATAATTCTCCATATAATATCGATACATTGCCCAGCCCCAGTTTGAAACATCCAGTAGTTCCACGTAAGGATTTCTCTTTTTTAAGCACTTGAGCCCTAGCATCCCTATTCTGGGGGGAACATTCGGCGAAAATAGCAGATCTACAAGCCCACAATGCGTCGCAATGCGACGTGTTGTTGTGAGCTTGTAGATCGGCTATTTTCAGAAATTTGGTGTACAGGGGAAAACGTATAGAGGGTAAATATAGAGGGTCTTAGTGGTTAAAGTGAGCTGGGTTTAGTGAAGGTTCATGCAGCTACTGAAACAAGATCATCCATCCACTGAGCCTCTCTGGCGAGTCTGCAACATGCAGACATCCTTCCCACTGAGGGCTTTGGTAGAAAGCCAATTAGTCTTATCGTATTACTCAGTCAGCATCAATGTTACGTCCCCCTCCCCTTCCATCAGATAATCTTGTATTTGATCTGCCCAAAGCACCCATGATCCAACACACACACACACACACACACACACACACACACACACACACACACACACACACACACACACACACATGCACGTATACACATCATATGCTTCTCAGGTTTTCCTCAAAACTTTGACGGGTTTGCGGCCAAGATCCAGGATCAGTCAGGTGTTCCACTGTGGGTTCTATCCATTTAACTGAGCCTCTCACTTTCATGTTGTCACCGACAGTCAGACGGAAATTGGTCGGCTCTCATTCCTTTCTCTACATCTTGCCCTTTGCTGGGTTTTTGTCCAGCCCACTAATAAATCAGTAGAAATCACCATTATGCCCCTTATGCCCAGCACAACTTATTGTGTTTAATTCAAGCTACGTCGTACGACTGTGTCCCGCGCCTAAAGTAGAAGATCTACAAGATTAGAACCTGTCGCAGATGTGACACGTTGTGAGCTTGCGGATCGTCTATTTTTGCCACGTGGCACCGTCGTCTAATGAAGTAGAAATGGAGTATTAGAGTGTCAAAGTGGGCAGGAATTTAATCAAGTGCTCTCTGCCGTTTCTTTTTCTACAATCTTCAAATACTCTACATGAAGAGAATTATTCTTATTAATGACTCAATTTATGAGTCATGACATTGCGTTCTTGGTACACATTGCTAATTACTCACAGGTGACAAAATTAGTGATCCTAACATGATTTATATATCTTGTACATGCGATGATTCGAGTGTCAGAGGGCACGGTTCCCATGTAATTTTCCATTGTACAGATATCATTTGTGATGACATCACATGGTGTCACAGCACTTCCAGGAGGGGGTGGAGGAAATGAGAAGCCACTCAGGAGATTATTGGCTGTATATTTGAGGCTGCTCCATGCCAGAAAGAAGTGCTCACTGGCATTATTTCTACTCCCATTAGACGGCGTGGTGTGAACGATGGTTAAATGAATCATGGGAAATAGTAATGGTTTCTCAGGGACAGAGGGGAAATTGGGCCAATCCGAAATGAAGAAATATTGAAAAGGTCATCAGTGGGTTAGTGCGTGTCCATTGACGACAGCAAGGGGGCACCGTTTCAGGAGGGCTAAGCTAATGATTATAAATGAACTAATTGAGCATTCCCGCCTCCTCGTTGGCATGGCCATGTTTGAGGTGTGCCCAGTTAACATGTTTTTTTTTTGCTCTGATCACAGCGGGGGAAGTGATTCATTGGCAGGCAAGTTTTTAGGGCCGATAGTCCTTGACTAGAGAGCGTGCAGTAATTAATGTAATGTATGATACTCCTTAAGATTCCAACAGCCGTTGGCTAACGTCTGTTGACATAACAAATGATGACGAATGGTCAGCTCGGCCAAAGTCGTGGTTCAAAGAGCGGTGATGTCATCTGAAGTTTCAGTTTTCATTAGAGAGAGAGAGAGAGAGAGAGAGAGAGAGAGAGAGAGAGAGAGAGCAATAGGAGTGAATTGTGTCTTGCCTCTTGTCTTAAAGGAGCACCTCACCCATGTTCAACCTTGTTTTCGTGTAATTGGTCCTCACCAATGCTCATTATATGATGGCACATTTTCCACCTACTGTTGTGTCTCATTGGTGGGCTATGGACAGTTCAGAAACCTATACCAGTGACATCATCGATGGGGATTCCAAGCTGATAGAAACTACAACTTTTCTCTGGAAAGTTAGCATGCTGAAATAGAAGCCATTGTTCTTGCATTAATACACATATAAATAATAACCAAACCTACCTACAGATGATGTCACTGGTAGGCAGGTTTCTGAACTGTCCATAGCCCTCCTTTCAGACACAGACCGAGTATACATAAGGTGCCATCTTATAATGAGCATTAGTGAGGACCAATTATATGAAGATAGGTTGAAAATGGGTGACGTGGTCCTTTAAGTTTCCAACAGCTGTTAGAGAAACTTTAAGGCTTTCAAAATGTAGTTTGTGTGTGTTTTTATCCATATGTAACTCCGAGAATGTACAAATACATTTTCATATTCTTACATATTCTCAAAAGTTAAAATAACACTCAGGATTTGACTGTGTAGGCAGCCAGAGGAGTTTGGACCCCTGCTAGCTGAAATAAGCACCTAACTCTGCAGACTCCAGTAATTACCTTGAATCTAACTCAATGTCCTGCTGGCCAACTGTAGGCTGGCCAATACTCTCTTTTGTCTCCTCCCAGATCCACACTGCGGTATTTCCCATGTGGCCTTGTCTGGGTCTATGAGATAAGGCTATAGGCCTATATTTCCATGAGCACCGGCCCTGAGTAAGTGTATCTACTGTAGCAGTTCAGATAGACGCTGCTCTCCGGAGTGCTTAGAGTAAGAGACCCTGAACACACCCCATATGGGGCTGCATGCATGTATGGTGATGGGCACTTTATGTCGCCCATGCGTACAGGCGCAGTCACCCGGGGACACAGAGGGAGAGTTAACTTTGACTTTCAAAGTAAGTTAACCGTTTGAACTGTGCATCATTGACCAGGTTCTCCAGGGGTCTATCCTCGGCCACTGTTTTCTCCCTATAGACTAAATCTCTTCACTGGAAATATAGCCGCTCTACACACTCACAGTGTGATGTGTAAGTGGTGTGCCGCTTTGTACATTTATAGATCTGCTATTTTTGCAGAATGATAGCCTTTTTTTGGTCAAATGTTGCACAGACTAGGGATGCTAGGTTTCATGTGGTTAAACCAAAACACTTTTTTTGTTATAAACTCTGCACTCATTTTCTGAGATACGGTCAATGTACAATGCACATACTTTATTTCCTGTATGTAGTATACAGGAATAGGTTTTGGTCAAGATGCATAGGACATGAAGCAAAGGACATGAAGCATATAGGACATGAAGCATAGGACATGAAGCATATAGGACATGAAGCACAGGACAAGACAAACAACAATATGCAACGTTGACGTGAATGTGTTACAGCCAGGAAGTCTTTTCGGTGCAAAAACTGCCCATGCAGTGCAGAACAGTTCAGCACGAATCAGCATGTGCTGTGACTGTGGTCAGAGGGGAGGAGGAGGAGGGATGCTGTGGGGGGCCAACCGTAGGTGGGATTATGGAGAAGCTGGATGGCTTCGGGTGGAAGCTGCGGAGGTGGCGTGCATGCAGACCAGATGGTGACTGATGGACGGCAGTTTGATGCTGAGAGGCCTGGGGTGGGTGGGTTAGTGTCTCTGTTGGCGTGCCGGTCATTGATTGGCAGTGGCAGACAACCAATGATCCACTCAGCAGAGTGGCTACAGCCTGCAGCATGCCGCAGCGTTCTCTTATGGAGAGACAGGTGTGTGTGTGTGTGTGTGTTTGGAAAGAGGTGGTGGGGGAGGTCAGAACGCACTCGATAACGACGCGGTAGAAGTTCACCAGGATCATGTCCATTGGATAGCGAGGGCCCGACATCTACCTACTTTATAAGCCATCAGAATTTACAACCACGATTAACAATTCCCAACACAGTGTGCCAAATTACGAGATCACTGCTTGTCAGGCGAGGGCAATGACACCCTAAAATAATTGCACGGTGTACATTACTTTTTAAGCTCCTAATGGACTTACTATGCAAAACAGAAACTATTCGGTGTGCATAATCAGCCTCCGCCTAATGGGCGGTATCCTTTTAGTCTAAAATCCTGCAATTTCCGTTGCATTATCAGAAGGTTTGAATGGAAATGCATTGGCCTACGTAAGTTCCATTTAAATACACTCTCCAGAGACTCCAACCGCGCGCTATCTTTCTGAGTAACCGTAATCCTTTCATTTGTGTCCTTTTCCTTGCATGGAAAAAGTGGGAAAGTGATCACCGCATAGGCAGTGATTTTCAATTTGGTGGAAACATTTGTCATAAACACAGTTTGAGATTTCTGTACAGTATCCTGTATGAGTCATATGATTAAAAGCTGAGCCTGAATCATATTTAATCCGTAAGTGCTCCCCATATGCACTCCCTCACAATAGTGTGCCGTTTCTCCTGTACACTCCTCAAGTAGTGGAGAGGGTTATGTTGAGTTCAAAGCAGTCCAGGAAGTTCATTTCTTGGCTTTGAACTATTTTTCTATGCACTTTAATAACATTGGACAGAAAGTCGACAACTGCAGACTGCATCTGCTGTATATGCACATGATGATATTATTGAAAACGTAGCGGCTTAATAGCTTTGCAGGCTACAGTGCATTCAGCAGAAGAGAATATAGCCCCACCCCCAGTGGTGGAAGAAGTATACTCAGATATTTTACTTAAGTAAAAGTAGCAATACCACAATATAAAAATACTCTGTTACAAGTAAAAGGCCTGTGTTCAAAATGTTACTTGAGTAAAAGTACAAAAGTATTGGCATCAAAATATACTTAAAGTACCAGAGGTAAAATGACTAAAATGTTTGAAAATAGCAGATCTACAAGCTCATAGCTTGTAGATATTTTCAAATAGCCTATGTATAAAATCGGGCTGAGGTGGTTAATGTATTTTTTTATAATATAATAATGTATATCTGCAAAGTAACTAGTAACAGATTGTAATACATGTTATACATGATACCTTGTGAAACAAACGGGACATTCTGCATAATGAGTACTTTTACTTTTGCTATTGGCATCAAAAGTATATTTTGATGCCAAAACTTTTGTACTTTTACTCGAGGACATTTTGAATTCCGGACTTTTACAGAGTATTTCGACATTGCAGTATTGATAGTTTTACTTAAGTAAAAAAAATAGTACTTTTTCCACCACTAAAACAAGCAAGTGCGGTTTAACCATTTCCACTCGCCTTCTCTCTTCAGACGATTCCTGCTTGTAATGTGGAGAAAACTAATTATTTCCGTCAGATATTTCTGTGTTCTTTTTAACCCCAGGCTTTATATTGACATCGACGAGCGTGATCAACACTTCAACGGCAATCTGGGAACCCATCAGCAAAAAAAAAAAGAAAACAATTTTCATTTAATTTTTTCCTTTGAATTTCCCTCTGGGGGCACCGCCCACGATCGCGTGTAGAGACCGGTTGTAGGCCCGTTCACTCGCCTTCAGCCTTTTGGAGCTGTTGGTGTGAACGCAGCATGCATTAGACCACCGATTTCTGATGTTTTGACCGATATTTTGTTAAAAAAATAAAATAAAAAAGAAACTAAGTGCTAAATGTTTTAATTATTTTGAGAAGAAACTTAAATTTGACAAAAGTTTCTGTTTGAGAACATTTAACTTAAACACATACAATTAACTTTATTCTATTTAAACACTTAAAAAAAGCACCAACAAAAATTATCTACAAGCTCACAACACATCAAAATTGTGCCTATAATGACATGCCCAAAATAGGGACTGGTTAAAAATCAGGTCACATCGGCTGCGTAACTATACTGTATTATTAGGACATGTCGTCAATAAGTCGTTCTACAGGCCATGTTTCCCCACCCATCAAGTGTGAAAGCTGTTCCTTTCATCTTATTTCTCTTTCTTCTTATTGGGCGGTGGAGAGAAGGCAACATTGTGGAGGTTCCCTGAGTTGAAGGTTTTTTTCTTTTTTATGTGAAACTGAATTAAATTAGAATTTTGAGCACACTTCTCAAACCTGATACCTCCCTCTCAGCCAACTAGGGCAGATTTGTTATGGCCATTTGCTATGCCCTCCCATGCTCTCCAATGGCTGTTTAGTTCCCCAGCCTCACATCTCTGTAAAAGAGATCTAAAGCGTTTGATTACCGTTGATGGACTGTTAAAAGGCAGTGGGTAGTAATTTTATTGGATTCGGTTTCAATATACCGTGTACAGTTGCCACCAAAATAAAATGATCACGGCATATAACACCGCCTTCACCAAAGTAATCTGTCTCATGTGGATTGATGACCGGCAAATATAACCGGTGTTTGTGTAAGAACTGAAATAGTAAAAAAGAAAAATCATTAATAATAAAAGGTAACAAGATCTATAATCCCTGTGACTGAATGTATGCTAACGAAACATACATATCTAATTTATGTTGTCTTAAGGCCTCTTCCCTATACTGTTGCTCCATTAAGGGTAGCCTCACCACTTCTTCTGGCACTATAACAGTACACTATGGTGATATATTACCTCTCCATGTGGTTTGGAGTGCAGTGCACTGCTTCAGTACTACTCAGGCAGGAAAATGCCTATAGCTGTGTGTCAAATTACCGTCCTATCATGAGTTGGCAAAGAGTGCCTCAGACATAATTGGCCAGGTGTACAATGAATGGACACGTACTGCATTCACACTATGGTACAGTATATGCATTTCCCTGTCATGAAGCTGCTAGACAGGAAAGTGTCTGTGTCTGTTTTACCCAGGCCCTGTGCTGTTGTTGTACGGTAGGGAGGGAAAGGAGAGAATGGGAATTCTACCTCGATTTGATATATTGTTCTACTTCGATTTGTTCTACCTTTCGATTTTGATGCAGAGCAACATGCTCAGTTTTGTTTTAGAAACGGATTTGTAAGAGTTGCACATATAGGTTCATGTCGGGGCAAACCCACTTGAAATTCTTGGCCTGGCCATTTCAAAATCCCCAGTCATTGCACCTCTGGCCTTGGCTGGTTTTGCTGAGTTTCACTATCCCATCTGAGATTTATTATCTCCTGCACTGGGCTGGTGTTTTACAGTTTAATGGCCAGCAATCTATATCATCATCTGGGTCAGTTACAATTACAATCATCCACTTTTCCTCCACCTTTCCGCAAAGTGAATTTGGTAAGCTACCTGAGGGCTATTTAGCTCTACTGCTAATCCCTCTTACGTATATTTGTCATTCCTTTAATATTCAGCCTTCTTCCAGGAAATCCCCTCTTAGCATAAATACAACTCTGCACACAGGTCCAATACTATGCCACGCGTCCTCAAATGTCATTGTGGGTTTGCACTCCTGAATCTGATAGTGGTGCTATACACAGCAACTGTCTAAAGCAGTGGTTCTCAAACTTTTTCATGTCAAGGACCACCTAAATGATATGTATCGCGGACCCCCATCTCAAATATTTTGTTCCAGGGACCCCCAGAAGCAAAGTTTTGAGTTACAAATGTTCACTTAAAATATATATATATATTCAAAGGTTTGCACACATTTTCACATTTTTTCAAAAATAGCCAAAGTATAAAAGGTTAAAATTATTGTGATGCTATACTAACACATTTAGCTGGGGACCCCCTGGAACCCCCCCAAGGACCCCTGGGTGTCCCCGGACCCCACTTTGAGAACCAATGGTCTAAAGTTTACAACTTTTGAAATAACAAATCAGTCGTTAGCGCTACGACTTTGAAACCTTCACCAAAATATATAGGCCCAAGTCAGCGGCAATGTTAAGATGCTTGAGCTGGCAGGATATATGAAGTACATCACTGTTTTTTCTTAAGAACTGTAAAACGAATTAATTCATGTACTGTAGGCCCCTATGTCCTCCCACACATTTCGCTCAGTTGACACCAAACTGGCTGCACTGCATCTCCTTAACAAAAGATTATTTATCAAAGATTGAGCCCACTGAGCATCAACATGTTTGACTGTGAACAGCAAACAGCTACTGCAAATTCTTGCCAAATAAGAGCTCCAATGCTCATGAAAAAAAACAGAATTGTATCTAAAAATGCATTTTCGAGAGTATTTTGACTTCTATCCTCATGCAGTCAATGCAAATAGAACATCTTTAAACATCGGTTCTCTCCCTTATGGAGCACTTGGTTTTGTAAATATAAATTACAGACACCTGTATTGCACAACATTGTCAATGGAATTTCTGACACTGGTTTGAAATCTGCCTTCAGTCATAGTGTGAAGATAGTATATCTACTGTTACTTGGCAAGTACTGTAGCTGAAAAGTTCCCGACTTGCCCAGCTTGGAGTCTAAAGTTGTGAGTTTGAGAGCCCTGGGCGATGCAGGATAAACATGCTAATAACGTACTCAGGCACTGTGCAATGTGGATTAGAGACACATGACTTGAAGGCATCTGTGTCACTTTAGATTTCTTTGGCTACTCAAAAATAGCAGATATACAAGCTCATAGCGCTATGAGCTTGTATATCTGCTATTTTTGACAAATCGTGAAAATGTGTGCAAATCTTTGGATGGATATTCTACAAATGTCTTCTAAATCCTAACAGTTTTAAAAAAAAAATGTATATTGCTATATCAATAGTGCTCCAACCTTTCCATGTCAAGGACCCCCAAAATGATATGTATTTGGCCGCGGACCCCCATAACTCTGACAGTGTGCAAATGGAACCAAATAGTTCCATTTGCACACTGTCAGAGTTACAGACATGTAGGGGTCCATTTGGAAACACCTCAAGGAAGCCAGAGGGCCCCTGGACCCCACTTTGACAACCACTGATCTAGATTTCCAAAGCCTATGCATGCAGTTTGCTTTGTAAATGAATAATGAGGGAAAATATTTTTGATCTGGGAAACCAAAAAAGCTGATAAGCTATCCAGTAGTAGCCTAAAGCTACATTTGGCCTTGTGTTTTGTTGTGGTTGGTTCACAAGACATTTTGAACAACCGGAAAAGGTGGAGAGGAACAGTGCTGCATACTTGAGTTAATGAATGTGCATGTCAGAGAAATGAAAGCCCAATGCTACCACCGTCGACAAGACAGGTTCACTGAAATATTTAGAACACGTTTAGATAATGCTGTCAAATGCTGCAATAATGACTCTATTAAATCCCATAACAAGAGTTTTCTGAAATGTAATCGGGTGCAGCGGAGGGTACATTCGGGGTAAATGCTGCTTACCCTCGTCTTTATTTCAGAAATAGCGTATAAGCATGGTTTAAATGGGTTATGCACACTCCAGCCCGATTTTCTCTACACCTTGTCTTTTACAAACTCAGGGATCGCTTGTTTTAGTCCTCTTACCAAAGGCTGTGCCAAATGATAATATGTTGAACAAAAGAGCATGTAAGTAGCTATCAGCCGCTCATGTGCAGCTTATACACACAATCCGTTTTATTAATCAACAGTCAGCTTGTTCCATGCAGTTTTAAGCTTCCTCGCAGCAAAAACAATCATATCATATTGATCATCCTTTATTGTTATGATTACCTCCAAGCTAGTAACAGTACAAAATACAAACACACATTTTGTGTCAGATTTAATTTCAACAGCGTGTTATTCTGTAGGTTCAGACAGCAAGGAAGAGATGAGGTCAGGGAAGGACAGGAGACTTGACATGCAGGAGCCAGAGAGATGTGATGATGATGGAGAAGGTTTCAGGAATGCCAGCTGATAAAAGATGTAACTACTAGAAGGTGCACTCGGTAGAACAGAGGTCTTCAACGTTTTCAGCCCAAGGACCCCTTAGCTGAGAGAGAGAGAGACAAAGCAGGGACCCCCATACATTGCATACAATTGTGTTGCGGAATACACTTTTTCATAGATTTCATGGATAGCTTCATTGACTATCATCAGTGCTGTGTAAATTCATATTTTTGGTTAATTTCAGACATTTAACCACTTAATCCTTCAATACTTGGTGCTTGATTTGCTTACCTCTTTGCCGAAAATAGCCGATCTACAAGCACACGAGGCGTTGTGAGCTTGTAGATCTGCTATTTTCGGTTAATTTTCATCATAATAGAGAGCTACGGTTCAAGTGGTTAATGTAAAAAAAAATGAAAATCCTATCACAAAGATTTGGCGGATCCCCCGGAGTAATTTTGAGGACCCCCTAGGGGTCCCAGACCCCCTGTTGAAGACCCCTGCAGTAGAGCACAACCTTCCGCCAGGAGGCATGCCCTAGTACTGTACCTCCATCTTTCTCCATTAGAAGTGCAAACATGTAATTTTACCATTTGAACATTGGGCCCAATTCACTAATATGGTCCTAAATATAAGTGCAATAACGTGTAAATAAAGTGGCTAAAGGAGGGTGTTTTTTCTCTAAGCAAAAAAACGACGTGCAATTCACAAAGGGGTGTTTAAATCCCTGATATGTGCGGATCACAGTTGTTCCTCATTTTTGCCTGAAGGTCAAAGGAGCGTTCATATGGAAGATCCTTTGCATTGCTCCACGCCCCCATTTAAGACCATAAAGCTGTTTACACTCAAAATATGGGTGTAAACAGCTTGGTGAATCGGGCCCATTGTCACTACCAGTATTAGAAAAGTAGTTTGTTAACCACTTAGACTAGACCCTTTAGTCTTAGTGAAATGGACCTGAGTTGCAACTGTACTTGGGTTATGGACAGCTTGTTTCTGTCTCTCTTCGCAAACAATTGCAGATCTACAAGCTCACAACGCGTTGCAACGTGATCTTGTGTCTGCTATTTTTGTCGAATCTTGCCCCCAGAATAGCAATGCTGGGGTTCAAGTGGCTAAACTACCAGTAATGAAGTGTCACTACCCTGAAGCAAGCTGTATACAGCAACATGGCAAAAGTAGTTCACTAGATCAAAGATATTTATTCTTTCAACACTCAGCCAACTTCGTTCCAAGTCAATTCGATCTCACTGATGAATAAATCTGTCAGTCAAGCGGATAGGCGAGCCAAAAAAAATCAGTGCAATTGTTTACTAAACAATAAGCTGTGCTCTCTGCTCTCACTGTTCCAAAACCAATTTGGCAATAAAAACAAACAAAAAAAAGATGTGCTCCCCAAATCAAAAACCAGGTGTCGAGTGTGGGAATGTTCATCAGTGTCTGAGTCTGAGTGTGAGTCTGTGTTTGCATGGGTATGCATAATTTAGACTTGGGCATATTTGCAGGACAAACTGTAAGTTAACTCAAAACTCAATAACTCAAACCACAGTTGCAAAATAATAAAGACCTGCTCCAATAGTAACAATGTGGTAAAAAAAAAACATGTCCTCTAAATCACTGTGTCTTAACATCTCTCTAACATCTGGTCCGGGGCTCACTAGGGGTCCAAATGGATCGTTAAGGGTCTGTAATTCTGAGAGGGTACAAACAGAGCCTTTTTCCTCCTTGGGACACTGTAAAATCCTGTTAATTTAACTCTGGGAGTGTACAGAACTGATAGGGTCCATTTGGACCTCTGATGGACCCCGGACCGGGTGTTGGGAACCAGTGCTCTAAATGACTGTGTGTGTGTGTGTGTGTGTGTGTGTGTGTGTGTTCTTTCTCACCATGGAAACAAGTTTCCATGAAGGGGGATACAGCACCACATGAGCTCTTGAAACAGGTGTTTAAGACTGCCACTGGCTGTGATTATAATGTAAAATAAATTACAGTTGTTGTTGACCGATTTGAAGAAAAAACAATATCAGAGATTTGAGGTCCTTGGCCTGCTGTCGGCGTGCACAACAAATATGATGCTGATCAGCCAAGTGGTGGGCGAGGTGAGCTGTGGACAGACACAGGGTTGAAAACATGAATCGCCTGTTGGAGATTAAACAAGGACAGTAAGATGTAAAGAAGATTCAGAATCATAACAGGAGTCAAGTGACTGAGAAACAGATGATAACACAGAACAACAGAGAGACGAGGACAGGAGCAGGCTAATGTCACCCCTCCATGTGGACAGCACCAGTATTTGATGGAAGGAGTGATTGATTGATTGATTGATTGATTGATTGATTGGTAACACTTCCTATGACACCCATGTCTATAATGCATTTTAAACATACTTAACCACTTAAACCCCACTTAAATCCCAATCGGTATTGTGGGGAAAGCTTTCCAGAAAACAGAAAATACACTAGTATTGAGCCCTGAGGGACTCCGGTATGGGGTTAAAGTGGTTATAATGCGTTGTAATCTGCTTATAGCACTGTGTAATTATAGTTATGAGAACTCATTATACCTTATAAAGCATTTTATCACTTATAAATGACTAATAAGGTCAAGTATTATAATACTTCATAACTTCATAACGGCACAAACATCTTTGGCAAGGATCACAGTGTGTTCCTGAAGTTGTATGCAGTAACCTTTGGTGTGTTGCTCTTGCATACGTTTGATTCAAGAAAATAATTTCCCACCATACTTAAGACACTCAATGACCACTTATATGTGACTTATAATCACACTATACTGCATTATAACAGTGATTATAATGCATTATAAAGATTATTATATAGTATTACAACTGAGAGTACACTATGATCCTGGCCATAAGAAAAAGTCTGTGAGTGACCAGTAATTGTGAAGGTTTATGATACTTGACTTTTAAGTCATTATAAAAGGCTTTATAGAGTACTTAAGAGTGCTTAGAACTGTAATGATACAGTATTATAAGCAGATTACAATAAATGTATACTTGACCTTATAAGTCATTACAAAATGTTTTACAATGTGTTATGATGACTGTTTTAAAGCATTATGAGTATTTATGACTGTAGCTATAATTATACGTTATAATACGATTATAAAATGTTTATTATGCATTACAGATAGGGGGCTTCATAGGAAGTGTTACAGCTTTTTGCCCTTGAATTAACACACAGGAGGGTTTTACCTATTTTATTTTCATGTCAGGACAATTGCTTGACCCGTCCCACCGTGTGTATTGGGCACACGTTGCATGCGGAAGGCGTTTTATCTATTAAGATTTAATCTCTTCCTATCTATCTCACTGGTGCAGGCGTGTGTGCACACCAAACGATTTCGAGACACAGACGACTGGACAAAAACCAACATAACAATATGTTATTTATAGTGGCATTCGGTACTTCTCGTCTCGTTGTCTGCTCCCTTAACGTCTCTCTCCTTCTCTTAATCCTTTTTTATCTCCCATTCCTTTCTTCTGTCTTCTCCCTTTCTTCCTGATATTTTCTTCAGCCTTACCTTATCTCCCTCCTCCTCCTCCTCCTCCTCCTCCTCCTCCTCTCTCCAGCACAGGACGAAAAGCATAATCTGTTTGTTTGACACCAGATTGACTGATGAATCAGCTCTTTTTTAGCAACGGGATTCAAACAGAATCCCGTAAATGTCTGTTTTGGGGAGAAACTGAGGCTACATGAATAATGACTAAAGCTGCATGTTCTCTCTCTCACTTTTTGATTTGAGCTAAAAAAAACATTATTTTACACTTTGAGCTATTCAAAAATAGCAGATATACAAGCTCATAGCGCGGCACCGAGTGCCGCGCTATGAGCTTGTAGATCTGCTATTTTTTGAAAAATCGTGAAAACGTGTGCAAATCTTTGAATATATATTGTTCTAAAGCGAACATTTTAAACTCAAATCTTTGATTCTGGGGGGTCACTGGAACAACATATTTTGAGATGGGGGTCGGCGGCCCACGTACATATAATTTTGGGGGTCCTTGACATGAAAAAGTTTGAGAACCACTGATATAGAAACATCTTTTTTTTTCAGAATACTGTTGGGATTTAGAAGACATTTGTAGAATCGGCCGTGGAAAGACTTTATATAATTCAGTGCCCTGCCAATGATAACATGTGCCCAAACACACATGAACTAAAAATATGTTGTCTTTTTTTCAACATGTAAAAATACTAAACAAAGCAAACAAACAAAACCATTAGAAATGCCATGGTAATCGGTATTGTCTAAGTTTGTTTCCCATGTGCTCTCATCTAATACGCATCTTTATTAGTTGGTAAGGTAAAAATAAAATAAAGACATCTCCATGTATAATTTCAAATTGTGTAGCTTGCAAAACAACAAAACAACGGCATTTTCACAAAGGTTGTAATAAGGAAAAGTGTAACGTTCGCAACTCTATTTTTCCTAAAGAGACGCATTGTGTTCCTCCAGTAGTCCCCTGTGCAGCATAAAGATAGAAGTGGAAACAGATGATGGTGCAGTTGATCACCGTTTCCAACTGCCATTTCATGGAAGCCAGCGTTCTAACAGACATTATGATGGGGGTTGTCTAAATATAATGCACTTGCGATTTTCTTTCGACCATTTCACCAAATGTGACTGTTAGAATAATGTTTGCCTTCTTGTTGCCCTAAAGGCATCTAAAAGAAGCTTTAGGCTACTGTCCACTATTAGCCTACTAATTAGCCTATCTCACATCTCATTTCAGAATCTTACACTTTTGTATTTGATGCTGGCCTTATGGGATTATATGATACAAATTATACTGCTTGCCCTTAAGTCATTATTAATTTTACTGCAGATTCTGTTACCACCCAGAAGGATGCCTGGATGCATAGGATATTAACACTTAACTCTTTAACTGCCAGAGTATATACATTAATAAACTCACCCACTGCCAGCGATTTTTGTGCTTTATAACCTTTTAGTAGTCACAGAATATTTATCTCCAGTATGATCGATCCCCTGATGGTTGCTAACTACTGAGGGTTTCACTGTGTGGCTTCACAAATGTCAACGAGGTCATCGCGACCTCGTTGACATTTGTTGTCCGCATTTGAGAATAAAACTCTCGACCAAAAATACATACTAAAAGAAAAAAGTACACAGGAGCCGAGATGCAGCATTTTAAAGTAATACGTTAACCAGGAAGTGAATGGAGCAGTAAGTCTTCGGATTATCTCTGGTTATGTGTGATTTTTTTTTTTTTTCAAACTCGTCCAAACTCGTCGTTGGCAGCCTGAATTCTCAGGCTGAGAATTTGACGAATGAACTCGTCCATGGCAGTTAATGAGTAAACTCTATACACTTCATCGACTGGAGTCACTCAGAGGTCTTTACTGGGTCCCCTCCTTTTTTCCCTCCACAGTGTGTCGCATTCTGATATGCATTGTGAGCTTGTACTCTTTTAGCTGAATGGTCACCTCTTTTCGCTGAATGTTTGACTATTATGACATAGGGACGAAAAGCTTTCCCAGAATAGGGAAAGCTCCAGGGTTCAAGTGTTTAACAGTTCACAACGACCAAAAAAATTACAATTATTCTCTTATGGAATATTTTGAGATGTAGGCAAACTAATCCTTAAACAGAGAGACACATGACTTCAGCTCATATTCTCCATTGACCACGGCTTTGTTAAGCACTTTCAACCTGGCCTCCCTTTTTTGGGGGGGCATGTCATTGTAGGTGAAACATTTCAAAGGATTTCAATTTCACTTACCATACAGTATAGGCTCAAATGGTTACATTTTTCACAGCAGCACTAGGCATCCCTCACAAACTCCATTTACTGGTCATGCAGAATCTGTGAGTATAGTGAGAAATACTAACTGCACACACTGAAATCTAGATAAAACGTCACTGTGTAGTATAGTGTGAAGTGTCATGATGTGACGCAACATTTTGATGTGTTGCTGTGTGGCCCCGCAAAGCATGCCAGAGAACCGGTAAAGGATTTTAATCCTAGCCAACGTACAGTAGGTACAGTGCAGCTTTGAGCCAGCCATTTCAAGTGAGCGAGACTTGGCTTCTTTTAGTGGCGCACAGAGAGCTGTGTGTGTGTGTGTGTGTGTGTGTGTGTGTGTGTGTGTGTGTGTGTGTGTGTGTGTGTGTGTGCGTGTGTGTGTGTGTGCAAGGGCAAGCCAATTGGAACTGACAACAGGTCCCTAACACTCTCTCTCTCCGGTCCCCACCTCTTGGTCCTATGATTGTTGTTGGTGTGCTGTGTCCCGCCCCCAGGGGGGCCCACAGTATTATCTGGCTTGAGGAGGAGAACGAGGGAGGGGGGGCGCGGCACTCCTGCATCCTGGCTGGCTAGGATAGAGAAGGATGCAAGGAACGATGTTAACACTGACTGCAGTGTGGAGAACATGTGCCGGGTTCCCAACGGTAGGTGGTGGGGGGAGGGGGGGAGCTAATCTGGTGCCTGTAGCATGTTGCTTAATGGGCAGAGCATGGGGCTAACGCGCTAATTGGGTTAGGGGTTACATTCCCTATGGAGTGACCCAGTCGGAGGGTTTAAATTCCTTTTGTGGCTCGGGGATAGACCATGATGGCACTGATACAGTATGGGTTGCATTCCGGACATGCTTTTTTCCCGTTCTTACTCAGTATTTTACGCCGTGGCTCTGCAAGAGGCTAACCGCGTGTGTGTGTGTATGTGCGTTTGTGTGTGTGTGTGTGTGTGTGTGTGTGTGTGTGTGTGTGTGTGTGTGTGTGTGTGTGTGTGTGTGTGTGTGTGTGTGTGTGTGTGTGTGTGTGTGTGTGTGTGTGTGTGTGTGTGTGTGTGTGTGTGTGTGTGTCTCAAACCACTCTCGCAAACCACTGAACTGATCAGTGCCAAACTTGCTGCCAGTAAGTTACAGAAGTATACCTCCACTACTTTGTTTTCTCGACATAATGTTTTACACTTTCTGAAATATTTATATTTCAGAAGTTGACCAATAACCCAATCAAATAGTTGCCAATATTCTATAATGCTTCAAATGTAGAGGAACACTCATGCTTCAGCTTCCTTCCAGAATACTGGCGCTTTCAGTAATGGACAAACAGATCAATACAATCACTGGGGGTAACTTCACTGGATGAGGACTAACCTGGAGGAAGACACTGGAGTACACAGATCTTTTAAATATTGAATCAGCATCGTTTCAATGTCAAAACAGCTGTGACTGATACATCTCTTTGCAGAAAATAACCGCTCTGCAAGCTCAGATGTGTGAGCTTCTAGATCTGCTATTTTTGCCAAATGTTCACCCCAGAATAGGGACACTGAACCTAGTCGGTTTACATGAGGAACAAAAGAAAAAAAGTGAGATACAGAAATTAATTACATCTCTTACCCTTTAGATTACAAATAACATGATAGTGAACAATTCCTCATTTAATCAACATGGCTCCACAGAATTCAGGGTGTGAATCCAATAAACAGGGCCGGTCCTAGGAGTTTGGTGGCCCTAAGCAAGATTCTCAAGACAAAAAAAATAAGGATGGCGACCAGACTGATCATTCTCACCTGTCACCTGTAGAGACATATTTAACTTCAATTAAGATACAGTCTGTCACAGTCTGTCACAGTCACAGTACGTGTTCAGGCTAATTGAGAACCTTGTGAACATTCAGGTACATTACCTTTGTAGAACAGATAATCATACTTCTTGATTGCCTGCCAGCATGACCTTTCTTCCTGCTCCCGCAGAAACCATAGAAGAGTGTACGGTATGTCAGATGAAACATGGCTGCTTCATCTTGACCATGAGTAATGACCAATTGACTAAGTTAGCTCCTCAACCCTTTAAATAGGGCTGAAGTGGTTCATGTATGTTTTGTAATACTAATACAAATAAGTAACTAGTAACTAAAGTTTTCCAATAATTATAGTAGACATCATTGGAAATGAATAAAGCTGATCTGCCATCACCAGAGATGGCTGAACAAGAGCAGCCGTCACAGGAAGAAAGAAAGGCCAAGCTCTCTCAAGAAGTGTGATCTTCTGAGGTGGAAATGTTTCTCAATTAGCCAGAACAATTTCTGTGACTATGAGAGGCTCCTGAGACGACTTCATCTAGAAGTAGTAGGGCATTGTGGTGTGTGTGTGTTTATAGGCGTTTCTAGTTATTCTAAGCAAGTTCTATTTCATTCCAGAGAGTTACGAGTTTCTGTAAACGCATTGTGAAAACAATATCAGTACCCTCCCCCAATTTCTTTGGGGGAGGGAACTGATCATGTGCCCGCCCTTAGTGGTTGTGGTCCTAAGCAACCGCACAGACTGCTCATGCCAGCGGCCAGCCCCGCCAATAGGCTTCCATTTTATTTTCAGAACTTTAACCCATTAAGACCTGAGGCCGATTCTACAAATGTCTTCTAAATCCTAACAGTTTTCTGAAAAAACGTATGTTGCTATGAGTGGTGCTCAAACTTTTCCATGTCAAGGACCCCCAACATTATATGTATTTTGTCGCCGACCCCCACCTGAAAAAAATGTGGTCAAGGGAACCGCAGAAGCTTGATTTGATTTGAGTTTAAAATGTTCGCTTTTAAAAAAATGATATATTCAAAGATTTGCAAACATTTTCCCGATGTTTGAATAGCAGCTGAGCCAAAGTATAAAATGACACAGATGCTTTCCCGGTTTTAATGGGTTAATAATAATGTCTCCTCCTGGTGAGGAGAGAGAAACTTTTTTGATTCCTCAGAATTCTTTAAGGCGGCAGGAGAGCCATGATTAGCATTGACATAATGATGTGCTATTGCGTGAGTCCACATCTTTGTGTCAAATGATAGTTTTGTGTTCGGCAATACCGTGTTTTAACGACGGATTATACCACCCGCACGGTAAGCGTTTCAGTAGATATAAACGTGTGTAGTACAGTGTGCAGTTAATTAACAAATACATTTCATATTTTGTTCCCTGTGTTGTTTTCTCAATGAACACAGTGCCCACACACCACACACACAAACCAGGGGTAAAGGGGTTGGCATCTAACTCTGCATGGTGGGTTTATTCATAAGTATTATGAACGACCCGATCTTTAATAGCAGGAGACCCCTTGAATATAATGAGGGGAGAACTAGAGTAAACTTTCCTCATTATTGGATCACTTTAGTAGTTGCCAATGTTCTAAAATGTTTTTTCACTTGCCAGGGGAGAATATTTTGTGGAGAATCGAAGGCAGGGACAGTCATTGATGCGTTGTTTATTGACGAATAAAGTGCCTGTGCCTACTAGAGCGCACCTCCCTTTGTCTACATCAGTTTTAGAAGAAGCTCTATTCATGAAATAAACTTACATTTCCTGCTCCATCCTTACTGCAATTGCCTTCTGGAATATTGCATATCAGACATTTAGAATGACTACCGTCTGCTTTCACGAGTGTATTTCTATTCATCGGGTTATGGTAGATCATCGTCGCATGTATTAACGCCCTCTTTATAGACGGTGAGGTCAAGAAAAGAACCTTAGCGTGACCATCAATTATCTTCTTGCTGCAGGTGATAAAAATTACTCTAAGTCAATGTTGTGATTGGAATAATGAGAGAATAAACAATGATGCTTTTCATAGAGACAAGAATAAAAGAGCACGGGGTCGTCCGCTGGCCTAGCGGTCCAGGCGCATACCACATATGCTGGTAATCCAGCTTGACAGCGTGTCGCGGGTTCGACTCCCGATCCCGACGACCTTTGCTGTATGTCATCCCCCTACCTCTCTCCCCATTTCCTGTCAGCCTACTATCCTATCAATAAAAATACATCCAGTGCAGACGGTGGTTCTCAAACTGAGGTCCGGGGACCCCCAGGGGTCCTTGAGGGGGTTCCAGGGTGTCCCTCGCAAAATTAAGCGTTATAGCTTCAAAATCAGTTTAACCACTTTAAACCTATACACTGGCTAAAGCAGATATACAACCTTGCAATGTGTCGCATCGCGATGCATTGTGAGCTTGTAGCTTTGTTATTTAAAAAAAATCTTCTGTTTTTTTTATATTTGAACAACACGAATGTCGTATCGGGGATCCCTGGCACAATACTTTTGGATGGGGATCCGCGGCCAAATGCATAATACATTTTGGGGTTCTGAGCATGATATTTTTCTAGAACCACTGATCTAGTACACAATAATGTACAACACAATAATGTACAATTGTCACCTCCCCACCTGGCTTGCTTGTTTTTACTCTCCCCTCACTGCCCAATGAGCCACGTGTTTTAGCCACGTGTTTTAATCCATAGCTGTTCAATAGTGCCTCGCCATGAATGACTTCCGACTCATTAACGCTGGTAGCCCTGGTGAGGCCTTCTGATCGCTTGACACAACACATCTGCAGCACATGGAGAAAGAATGCAAGCACACAGTGGAGCGAGAAGCCTGATTTATACGCAGGTGATCTACAACCTCACAACGCAACCTCGCAACTTGTAGATCTGCCATTTTCCAATGCGTGACACCGGCACTTATCCATTATAAATCAGGCATGGTTCTCCAAAACTGGAAACTAATCAAGAATTAATGCAGCCAATTTGGGCGTAGCACGTATTCAATGCATAAAAATCTTTTCTGTGGTATGAGGTGGTTTTCCATGGCGGTCAAATGGTCAATCCAGTCTGATTGATTTGATTAAATTAGCTTGATTAAACAAATCATTCATTTGGATCATGTGAGATGTGAAAACAACCAATTTCAACAAGAAAAAAGTGCCACATTACGGACAGCATATTTGTGTTGTAAATTACACACCCACACACGGGTGGATTGTCATTTTTAAGACTGGCTAAATAATACTAAAATTCGCTCATTTTTTGCCAGTGTCTCCAGGCTAGATTGTTTACTGCACACATCACTTGTCAAATGAACCCGGTCCCAGCTGACAGGGACATATCCTTTTAGTAGCCCTAGGCAGAGACCTGTACACGGTTCCCGCTCCACCCCTGAAAGCGTGGGCGCGCAACTGTGGCTAATAGGCATGTGTGCATGCCATCATCATCCTATTAACACTGCATGACCACCTATCCAACCTGCAGTCCAATGCTAGATCCCCTCGCCGGATCTAGCCCCATTGACCCATTCAATTCAGGAACACATCTCTGTCATTTTAGATTTCTTTGGCTCTTCAAAAATAGCAGATCTACAAGCTCATAGCGCGGCACCGAGTGCCGCGCTATGAGCTTGTAGATCTGCTATTTAAAAAAAAAATCGTGACAGTTTTTGCAAATCTTTGAATATATATTCGACAAATGTCTAACCGTTTTTTTTTAAAAACTTATGTCGCTATAATATCAGTGGCTCCCAAACCTTTTCATCTCAAGGACCCCCAAAATGATATGTATTTGGCCACCGACCCCCATCTCAAATATTTTGTTCCAGGGACTCCCCAGAAGCAAAGATTTGAGTTGCAAATGTTCGCTTTAAAAATATATATACTTATATAGTCAAAGATTTGCAAAAAGTTTTCAGATTTTTTAAAAATAGCAGATCTACAAGCTATGAGCTTGTATATCTGGTATTTTTGAATAGCCAAAGGAATCTAAAATGACAGAGATGCGTTCCTGAATTGAATGGGTTAACAAACTTGCTTTACAACAATAATTTGATTTTATGATGTAAAGTCATAAACAACTAGCGAATAACACTCTCAAATAACCTCAGCCTCTGTAAGTGTCATCAAGTCACCTTTTCTTGGCGAATCTGTAATTACTTCCATGTAATGTGCGTAGCATGTTCTGGGCTGTTCTTGTGCATCTTGAGTAATTGCTTGCAATTATTCCAGTCATTTAGTCCTGCACTGATTAGTGTATCTTTCTGGGAGAACAGCTTGCAGAAAAAGCTGTACAGGCTGTTTTCTTTCAATACATAAGCCAGCTTCTCCTGTTTTTTCCCCACATTCACAAGTTCAGTGGTTCTCAAACTTTTTTATATCATTGTGTGTGTTGCTTTGATAACACATTTAAACTTAAAGGGTCTACGCCATGAATTAAAAAAATATATATATATTTAATATCATATTGTTTATGTCCAAGGGCGTACGGTCATTGGGGCCAACGAGGCCATGGCCCGGTCTGTGTAAACCCAGATCCGCCAAGGGGAAAAAACAAAAAATCAACATAACAACATTAGCAGCCCCTCACCCTTTAAGTCAACTCATTTGCATTCGGCTGAATTGTTAATGAGTGGCCATTAGGAAACCAGTTTCGCCGTCAAACTGGTTCTCCATTGCGCAGAGACAAGCACCTCTCCATTCAGAAATGTAATAGAAGAAGAACCGTCGTCCTGAAACACACTGCCCCGCGTCTAAACCGACGGCATCGGTCCTCGAAAAAAATGGGGCAGTGTGTTTTGGGACGAGCGTTCCGTTTTCCACCCGGAACGGCTCGTTAATTCTCAATAGACTTAACAGCCGTTGTTGCACGAACCACCCCCTGGCCCGGTCAACGATAAAATTCACCATACGCGGCTGTTTATGTCCCCCAAACGTTTTTCAAAAGGTTTGAGCCTAAATCAAGCCTCAGATATACTCATTCCAACTAACTTCTCTCTGGCTTATAAAGCACTTTCACCTGCAATACCACATTGTCCTGATTTGGCACGTGGTGCTATTGAGCCAGTTTGTATGCATGTTATCTCCTGGTTCTGTGTGGAAAAAGTAAAAAGAAAAAAAATGAAATAATAATAATAATATGTTGGAACTGAAAAACTGGAGGCTTGTGACGTCACGTACGGGGGCAAATCAGTTTGGCCTGTTTTGAGACCAATTTACATAAAACGCCTGAGTGCTCAAACTGGGGTATTTTTGGGGATAGAAGAGAGGTAGGGGAGACCAAAAACACATAAAAATGTTAAAATTCATGGTGTAGTCCCTTTAATATAAATGAGTACTGTGCTGTAACAGTAGAAAGATGTGTGTATGAATTAACACACACCCCCGTCCACCGTCCCCCCAGTCCCTCACGCCGTTGAAAATAACAATAACTTAATGTTCAATAACAGACAGACAGACAGACACACTAACAAACTTGAAAAGCTTTTGCACAAGGCGGAGGAGACTAGACGAGGGCCCAAACGTACTGAAAGAAAAAAACTCCTGCACACTCTCTTCAAATGCAAGAGCAAAAGTTTTAATGGGAGTATAACAACGTTTCGGTCTATTAGACCTTCATCGGGTTACACTAACAAACTTGACTATGCTCACCTGCTGCTGGCAGCGATGCAGTTGAAGCAGGTTCTTCAGTGCTTGACTGTCCCACATACTTCATTAGTGCACCTGGAAATACAGATTGATGTACTGTAGGTCTCACTCTGTCTGCGATAATACTGAGCGGCCTGATTAGTTTATACTAATTGCCTGATGGGCTGTTCATGCGAAACACTTTATTTTTTCTAAACAAAAAAAGGCTTTATAATCTATGCTGACATGTGGTGTAAAGATGACTGGACCATAGAGCCTCTAGCTGGTGTGGCCGTTACAAACCATTTAGGTAGATGAATGGGTGGAGGGATGGAGGGATGATTAAAAAAAATGTATTAATGCCTCCACAAGGGATCTTTCTTTTTTTTTTTACTATAATTTTTATCCTGCAATTTTTGTAACCCATTTTTTTCACCCGGTGCCAATTTCCTAAACGTATTCCTGGGCGCTACACCAGCCCTACACCAGTCCCCCACAGCCAGGGAGGCCAGGGCCGAGCTCATGCTTCCTTCAGTGCATGAGAGCCAACTGACCTTCTTGTCACCTGACAGGGGGGAGTTTCCCTGGTTGGACGTAGCGCGTGGAAGGAACACGTTATTCCAACCAGTTCCCTTCCCCTCCATCAGGCGCCCCGGCTGTCATGGGGGAGGCGGTATAGCGACCAGGATTACTACATGTTTTTGTGAGGGTATTAACTACCCTAGGAGACACGGGGAGAACATGCAAACTCCACACAGAGTAGGCCCTTTCGCCAACACCACCCTGGGTATGGGCGCTGGTGACGCGGAGGAGAAGACACGCCCCCAGCGCCCACAGCGTCCCTGCCGGGAAACGAACCCAGGACCTTCTAGCTGTGAGGCGACAGCGCTACCGACTGCGCCACCGTGCCCCTCCCACAAGGGATCTTTCAAGCGAGAGGAATTATGTCAAGAGGGCTGGAGGAGGGACGTATTTGGAAGACAATGGCTGTTCCAAAGACATTGGGCCAAATTGGCTCAACAGGGAAACAGTTGCCGGACAGTCAACCCTATAGGAATTTTGTCTTGGACCTTATGTCAGTGATGTTATCCACAAAGAATGGATAAAAAACATTTTGCGCAGTCGGTAGCGCTGTCGCCTCACAGCTAAAGCTCTTGGGTTCGATTCCCACCAGGGAGGTTGTGGGTGTTGGGGGGCGTGTTCTCTCCTCCATCAGTGCCCATACCCTAGGTGGGGTTGGCGAAAAGGCCTCTCTGTGTGGAGTTTGCAGGTTCTCCCTTTGTCCCTATAGGGAAGGTACCCTCACAAAAACATGCAGTAATCCTTTATACTGCCTCTCCCTGTTCAGCCTGATGGAGGGGAAAGGAACTGGTTGGAATATATCCTACTGGGGAAACTTCGCCCTTTAAGGTGATAAGCAGCTGCCTGCTCACTTCTCATGCATTGAAGGAAGCATGAGCTCATTTCGGGGCTCTCCCCAGGCTGGCAGAGGGAGAGTAGCGCCCAGGATTACAAGCTTAGGCATTGGCATTGAAAAATGGGTTACAAAATCGTGGGATAAAGATGTAATAATTTGAAAAGGCAGAGGACCAGATTCCACCAATCTGGGTGCTTGCACAGATATATACGTATGTTTATATCTTAGGAGTAAGAAACTTGCACACTATAACTTCCAAGAACCTTAAAAGACGACTTCAGCCATTTTCAACCTGTCTTCAAATAATTGGTTCTCACTAATGCTCATGATAATATGGTGCAATTTGAGTGAGGACCAATTATAGGAAGACGGGTTGAAATGTCGTCATAAAGTCGTCCTTTAAGTGCCAAGACCAATGAACAAACTGTCTTGATACTGTCTGCTACTATTCTGATTCTCTGATTATTTCTATTTTTGCGTTATTTCTATGTATATATTATATAGTAATATTATCATTTATTATCTATTATTACTGCTGCTAAAATGTCTGAGGAAACCTCTTACTGTATGTACCTGTACGAGATATAACGACACAGAAACCTTGTACCTTGCTTAACAAAGCTTTAGTATTTTTCTTATTTCAGTGCATCAAGTTAAAAACGAATAGGCAGTTCTTGCCTCCTTCAATTTCTGATTAAAAGATGAAAGCAGTTCCTTCATGTGGATGTAGCGCACCTCCAGTGTATTGTTATTCCTCCTACACTCAACCTTTCTGCATTCTCTTTTAAGACAACAAATGTTATCATTGATCCAAGGCGAGTGAACAATATAAACCAATTAGTTTTGTTTTGGTTTTCGGGGCGACCAAAAACAGCTGACAAACAGTGGTAATTAAAGTGAGCAGACTTGGTCATTAGTCTAGACAGAGTAGGTCATATCCTCACTACGGTCAGGACTAAGACAGGAGAAGATGCTGTTTGAGAGCACAAGGATGGATAGGGCATTCGATTCATTTAATATCACTGCGTAGATATTAAATCTGCAGAGGGCGATTCGTCTGGTTTCCAGGCTAGGTATTCGATGGGTTGAATGTAAGCATTAAAAACAGTATAAAAGAATAATACACTTATGGTCAGACACAAATGAACCGCCATTACAAAGAGCATTGATGTTCGGACCCAAATAAAAAAAACGAATCAAGAAAGAGTATGATTGTGTGTTGGCAGTGATACATCATTTTAGAGATCGAGTAATGCGAAAAACCTTAGCAGCAATTGCACCATTAATTGCACCATCAACAAACATATTAAATCCCAAACAATCATCACTTCATCAATCATCAACACAGAATATTAAAGAAATCTAGCTAAATTTGGTTAGAAAACCAAGGTGGGCCAGATGAGTATTCCAACACGCGGAAGAAATGATTGGCAAATCCAATCGTGAACATAATGCACCTAAAAAAATGATGACATTAGCCATGTCCACAGAGCGGCAGATGAACGGTTTGGCAAAAACAGCAGCTGGATCTCCTCCTCGACCAGACATACTGGACGCACCGACAAAGTCACAGTCCGTGGCGTATACTACTCCCGGTCAAATATTTCTGAAGTGAAAGTTGCTCTGTCAAATTTGTAGTTGAGTTAAAGCACTGGAGTACTTGCCTTTAAAAATACGTAAGTATACATTAGAAAGTACACTATCAATACATTTCTGTATTAAAATGTAGACATGAAAAAAAAATGTTAAAGAAATAATAATAATGAAAATAGCTGACCTACAGCTTGTAAATTGGCTTTATTCACTATATTTGTGGTTAACACACTATATCTGAAGTGGTTAACATACCTAATTAAAGTAATCTTAATCAGAGCCATCTAATTGGAGGAGATAATAGGCCAACATGAAATGTAATTAGACTAGATGGTTGGCCATACAATAGAGAGATGGCTTGCATCACCACCTTTTCCTTCTGTCACTGATAATGGTATATTTCAAATCATATAAAAGGTCAATGTGGCCGTCACTGTTATTAAAAGGGCTATTCTAAGAGGTTGAAGTGTGGAAAGGATCATGCTGAGCTGTGCGTCAGAGATTATTAATATACAATGGGAACAATTAGAAACTAATTGCTCCCTTCCTTTTACTTCATTGAAGAGCTGTATCGGTAGACTGACTGAACAGGAAACGGGTATGCTGGCCTGGAAACCAGATGAATCTGCCAGTGCAAAAAAATAAATACCCTCTGCAGATTATTCTGGCCCCGCGTGGTTGTGATTGGATTTTGCTGCCCCCGAAGTTGTGGGGCACCAATCAGGAACCAGTATGCAAATATGGGGCGGGGCGGGTTTATCACCAGAGGCCTTTTTTTTTAATCCGCCGCTTGGAAATGCAGGTTCCACACAGATTCCAGACTAATATCTACGCAGTGATATTAGTCTGGCCATGCCATTCTACCACCTTCCAAAAAGCGGGAATGATATGTAGCTTGCGAGGTTAGTTCAGGCAGTATACTGTACTTGAGAGTTTACACACACATGCTCATTACTATGCGGGTGTATATACAGCAGGGGTCTTCAACCTTTTCAGGCCAAGGACCCCCTAGCTGAGAGAGAGATGAAGCAGGGACCCCCTACTCTATATTGTATAAAATTGTGTTTCAGATTAAAGGTTTTTGTTTTCTTAGTCTGCTCTTTTTTCCCTCTACACCTATAGCCTCTTTGCCAAAAATAACCGATCTACAAGCTCTGCTATTTCCGGCTAATGTTCCACTCAGAAAATGAATTCTAGGGTTTAAGTGGTTAATGTAAAAAAACAAAATCCTATCACACAAAGATTTGGTGGACCCCCTGTAGTAACTCTGAGGACCCCCTAGGGGTCCCGGACCCCCTGTTGAATACCCCTGATATACAGTGTTATGCAGGACCCATACGTCATACACTGACGTGGCAATCAGCTGATCAATTGGGTGGGTTATTTAAGCTCACCTAAATCTGTGTTCCTTCCGCTGTTGTGTTCCTGGTTTGCTGTTGTTATGCGGCTGTTTGCTCCCACCGCCACCCCAGCACCACCTCTGCTATTGGTTCTGTTCCCCATGGGGGGGTTGTTATTGTATACAGTATCTATCTCCCTGCTCTTAATGGTTAATGATAGTTGTCTAATTGTGCTGAGCAGGGAGAAATATGTAGCAGAGCCTGAACGCCAAGATAAAATATTACATCCACACTTGTTTTCTCATTCTATAATATTGGTTCAATCTATTTGTGAGTTATCTGACTGAACTAGGGTTATGCACCTGACCTATAGATTTGAAGTAATACAGTATGCCACATTATGTTCCACTAACTTGAGTCTATAGTCAATGAACAGCCTTTTTCAGTTTGTTAGTTGAATGAGTTGAACTGAATGTTCGACTGTGTTTTCAGTTCAGTGAATAGGACTTGCCTGCACAGGCGGAGCTCCGTTCAACACACTCAGGCAAATAACAATCAAAAGGATAACTAGATCTATAATTTCTGCAACTGCATGCATGCTAATGAGATACATATCTAATTTATGTTGTCTTAAGGCTTCTCCCCTCTCCATTAAGGGAACTCTCACCTCTTCTTCTGGCACTAACAGTACACTATGGTGATATATTACCTCTCCATGTGGTTTAGAGTGCAGTGCACTGCTTCAGCACTACTCAGGCAGGAAAATGCCTATAGCTGTGTGTCAAATTACCGTACTATCATGAGTTGGCAGAGAACGCCTCAGACAGAATTGGCCAGGTGTACAATGAATGGATACGTACTGTATTCACTCTATAGTGCAGTATTTCCCTGTCATGACTCATGAAGCGAGACAGGAAGTGTGTGTGTCTGTTTTACCCTGCAGGCTTGTGCTGTTGTTGTACAGAAGGGAGAATAAAGAGAGAGTGGCAATTCCTTCATTTGATATTTAGTTCTACCCGGATTTGTTCTATAGCCTACTTTTGATGAAAAGCAACATGCTTAGTTATGTTTTAGAAATTAAGTGTGTGACTTGTAATTGTGCGCAGTGGTCTGCACTCCATGGAGGCTGCAAATGCCTGTTACGGCGGGTTCTCGCTCTCACAGAAGCGTGGTGAATTGTTGCAAAGTGAAATTCTTGCAAAAACAGTAGCCGGGCTGTTAACGCCCCGGAATGCAGTTTTGATGGATTTTTTATCTGACATATTGTCAGATTTACTGGACATACAGTAGCTGTGTGCTGCTATAAATGGTGTGAACTGTCCAGTTGATCAACATGGGTCCTGAAAGGAAACTGTCTTCACCACAATTCACAGGGTGTCCGTATCCAGTGAACTCGCTGTTAAATATTACAATCATCCACTTTTCCTGCCCCGCAGTAAAGACAATTTGGTAACGCCTCAATTCCACCGGGCATGGAAGCAATGCAGAACTTAAGCGCCGCTTCTGCCCACTTCTGTTCTGCGTCCACTCTAGACAAGTTTTTGTGATTCCACCAGAAGTGTGTCCGACGCAGAAATAGAAGCGCTTGCACACAGCCAGATCAAAAAATACCCCTCCCCCCACCATCCCCCTCCCTCAGATAGATAGATAGATAGATACTGTAGATGACATAGTCTATTCAGTCAATGGATAATATAAATGACTGTTGTTACATAAAGTCCCTGCTGGGGCCTGACGTTTCTAAATGGCTTGTTACTGTACACGCCTGGTGGAATTGAGGCTCAAGCTTACCTGAGGGATTTTTTTTTAGTTTTCCAAAGCCCAGGGAGTTTGCTTTGTAAATGAAGAATGATGGAAAATAAAGAAAATCCAGAAAGTTTTTTCTGGGAAACAAAAAAATGCACATCAGCTATCCAGTAGCTGCATTTGGCCTTGCATTGTGTTGTGGTTGGCTCACAAGACATTTTTAACAACCAAAAAGGGTGGAGAGGAACAGTGCTGCACACTTGAGTTAATGAATGTGCATGTCAGAGAAAGCCCAACGCCCTCAGCCAACTAGACACAGACAAGGTGCACTGAAACATTTAGAACACATTTAGATAATACTGTCAAATGCCGCAAAAATGACTCTACTAAATCCCGTAACAACAGTTTTCTGAAATGTAATCGCGGGTGCAGTGGAGGGTAAACTCAAGTAAACAATCAGCTTGTTAGCGTTTTAAGCTTACTCCAATATACCACAGGAAAAGTATTCTATTATTTCCTTAAGCCTCTGTTATAATTTACTCAAAGCTAGTAACAGTGCAAATGCACAGTTTGTGTCTGATTTCAACAATGTGGCCTCCTGCGGGGGAAAGATGACTGCTCATAATTATGGTTATGAGGAGCGTCTGAGGGAGGGCAGTTAGGGGTTAAGGGTCTTGCTCATGGACACTTCCGACACATAGACCGGGGCCAGGAGACGAACCAGTGACCTTTTGATTACCAGACAGCATAGTTCCAGAGTCCAGACAGCGAAGATCATAGTTCCAGGAAGTGAAAGAAGAGATGAGAAGAGACAAGGAAGGGAGACTTGAGATGCAGGAGCCAGAGACGGAGATGAAGGTTTCAGGAATGGCAGCTGATTCAAGACGTAATAAAGAAATACAGTAAGAAAGAAATAAGAAATGGACACAATAGCACAACAGGAGTCAAGTGACGAAGAAACAATAACAGAGAACAACTGAGACCTGATGTACCAAGGTGGCAAATGTCACCATTTGGACCGCAACAGTAAAAAAGATCTATCTATTGATCGATCGGTAGACTGACAAACAGACAGACAAAGTTAGTGTTTACCCAACTTTTTCATTTATTTACTGTACCTCTGCACCACTGAATGCTATAAAGTTTGAACAGAACTGAACTATTGTCAGACTCAGACACTGTGGAGAGCACAGCAGACGTACACTCTTTGCAGAGTTTTAATGGCAACACAAGTCAAACAAACAAAAAGCAGGCAGCAGCAAAAACAGTGGGCAGGCCCAGGTAAAAAAAAAGAGAAGAAAAGGAAAATCCAAAAGAACAGGGAAAATGTTCATCTACAAAACAGAGCAAAAGTCAGTATCGGGTCACAAAAACAAGGCTCGACTAAAAGGCTCGAGAGCTTGGCATGAAGACGAGACGGTCTGGCAAAGGATCGATCGAGACAATAGGGATTCCTGACCAGCTTGTGGAGGTGACTGTTTGCAGGCGGTCACTCTGCCAGGGAGCGGCTCCAGAAAGACACGCCCACACACGTAACCCACTAGAGCAGCGATTCCCAGCCTGTGGGCCCTGGCCCTCTGGTGGACCCTGACGATATTGCAAGTGGGCCCCCAAATAATTGGCAATGAATTTTTATGATAATATAATATTTAAGTATGAATGTTACATTTGTTTGTGGTATTCTTTTCTTTAACCCTTTAAGACCTGGAACGCATCTGTGTCACTTTAGATGTCTTTGGCTATTCAAAAATAGCAGATATACAAGCTGATAGCGCGGCACCGAGTGCCACGATATGACCTTGTAGATCTGATAACATTAATTGATCGTTGACATGCTCTTAAAAGTGCATGTCGATCACCCACCCATCTGACCACTTAACATGCCGAATGGCTGCCGCGTTAAGTGGTCAGATGGGTGGGCCACGATCAGCTTTGGAGATTGTGAAGTGGGCCCTGGTCCAGAAACGTGGTTGGGAACGGCTGCAGTAGAGAGTGGGACCGCCAGGTCAGGCAGGCTGTGACAGCTATTTTATCTATAAAGATTTCATCTCTCCCTATCTATCTCACTCGTGCAGGTCGGCGTGAGCGCACACAAACACAAACAAGTGCTGATTTCTACACGCAGAAGACTGGGACAAAACCATAACAATATGTGATTTATTGTTGCATTCTATTACTTCTCATATGTCTCCTCGTCCGCACTCTTAACGTCTCTCCCTTTCTCCCCTAATCCTTTTTTATCTCTCATTCCTTTCTTCTGTCTACTCCTTTCGTCCTCTCATTTTCTTCAGCCTTCCCTTATCTCTCTCCTCCTCCTCTCTCCAGCACAGGACGAAAAGCATAATCCGTTTGTTTGACAGCAGACTGACTGATGAATCGGCTCTTTTTTAGCAACGGGATTCAAGCAGAATCCCATAAATTTCTGTTTTGGGGAGAAACTGAGGGTATATGAATAATGACTAAAGCTGCATGGGCTCTTAGGGGAAGCTACGCTTCTTGGTGCCATGGAAAAACCCAACTTTATTAATTGAATGCCCCATTAATGACACAAAACGCAAACGTAGAATAAGGCAGCTGTGGTTGTTGGCAGAGATTATTAGATGTTCAAACATTTTGATATAGCAATTTTCCACAGGTTCAGGCGTGGCACTGTTAACCACATAGCATCCCTGCATGTCATAATAAGTGAACATTCTGCAAAAATAGGTTAATATTCTGTGAAAACAAAAGATTTGCCAGCTCATAATGTGACTCAACGTGATGCATTGTGAGCTTGCTTGTGAGCTATTTTCGGCGAAGAGATTTGGTGTAAAGGGAAAGAAGTAGGGGACCAAGTACAGACCCCCTGGGATTCTCCGGTCTATGAAGTACAGTATATACTGTTTAAGTGGTTACGTTTTGACAGGGGTTATGATATGAATCTGGGGAGGACTTTCCGAGACTCCGGAGGCTTAATAATGTTTCCTTACCAATGCTGTCCAACAGCTAAATATGCACTGCCTTTAAGAAAATCTACTCAATAGGGGGAAGGATTTTGCAGTGTGATTTGGAGTGTCCTTAGCTGTTATCTTGTGGGGAAAGCCTATGGGAAAACACAAAGGCAGGCTGCTTTTTCAAAGAGGGGATCTTGGGATATTTTCTCAGTGAATCAGCACTTCGTTTTAACTCTTTGATTAAAAAAAGAGAAAATGCTTGTGGCTGAGCTCAAAGCACTTCTTGCTTAATCTCCAAAAGCCAGGCGCTAATGATATGACTGTATTTAGCTGAAAAATATCAGTTGGGGATGTTTTGTTGATTACACTTAGTGAGAGGCTGCCACAGTGTGTGATTCTAGCTCGCTCGACACCCATGTGATCGTCTAATTAGATGGCTGACCTCAGGGGTCTACACAGCCTGGGAGTCTTGGCATCCTTTCAACGCTTTGGTCACTTGCTGATCTGACGAAGTTGCGAAGTAATTCAGTCTTGTCTGATAGCGATTCCTGCCTCCAGTTATTTCTCCTTTGTTGCGTTATCAGAAATATGAACAGAAATTCCCCTGGATATATAAACCTTTTTATAACTTATCGGAGCAATATTATTGTTTCATGGAAACTTAACAAAATCATGGCTAGTGATAATGAACTATTTATCTGACCCGAATTCTGTGGGTATATTCAGAATTTTAATTTAAGCTCAGTGAATGCGTGTTTATTTTGCCATGTTCGGCAAATAATTACTTAATTAACCCAAAGGTACTAAACTTGTGTTTGAAGCTTTAAAGAACGAGAGCTAGCACGCAATATTATCTTAATTGACCCATTGTATTTGAGCCTGTCACAGTGTGTGATTCTTAACCCAATAATTATACATTGAGCCTATGATTGATTTCTCAGATACACGATGCCACAGTCCAGCATTTTGGTTAGATGTAACCATGTATATGTATGAAAATTAAAATTTCTGATGGTTTATCTTTTCACAAGTGACATGTATTTCACAACGCCATGATTACTTCACAGAACTTGTAATTTCTAGATATACCTCACAGAAATCTAGAAATATAACAGCATTTGTACCTCTATCGCATGGTGTATCAAAAAAAGTTGAAGATAGAACTGTCAGCCGAATATTTTGGGGCTGCTTGAAGATAATTACTCTCTGACTGTCATAAGAAACAGAACAATTTGCAGTCAAAATTGACAGTCATGGAGCTAACTTCATCCACCGTCTCCCGCTTCTTGATTCAGCGCCCCCAGCTCAAAAGTGTTGGGGGGGTGATTGGATAGAACAGACAGAATAATTACTGTAGCTTTGAACTCTCAGCACAGTTCGTTGGATCATTTGGCAAAGTAAGGCAATTAGACTGGCGGGGCGAGAAGAAGACGGAGAAGTGGTTCAATGAATGAACAAAGAAGAGACAGGTTTTCGGGGGGGGGTGTTGGGAGGTATATAGAGGGAACAGTCTTGAGGACAAAAGATAGCACAGCACAGCGATTTCACCTGAGCCTTGGGAGGGGGGGGGGGGGGGGGGGGGGAGGGGGGGTGACATGAGGACAGTCCAGGTTTTAATGCTAAGCACTAGAAGGTGAAAGTGGGGTCTCGGGCTGTAATGTTATACATGCTCCATGTGAAGTGAGATTGTGCACCCCATGCCCCACCACCTCACAGGCATGATAAAAAGCAGTCCGCCTCCAAGGATTTTTCCTTTTTTTGTTGTTTGTCTTTATTCGCCTCTCCATCACAGAATTTACAGAAGCTACGTGTGACCTTCAGCAAATCTGCAATTTAACAACAAATATAAGATTCTCTTTGAGGCAACATTTTCACGAAATGTCAATGCAGTGTCAATGCTAGCATGAAGAAATGTGAGCTTTTACGTGACTCATGGATTCTTTCTCTTGGATTTTTACTGATCTCCCAGTAAGTAGAAGGAAGCCTGGTGATATCTCCTCCAAAGTACAGGTGGATGGGGCCTAAAATGGCATGCACAGTACACTAAAGGATGCACCAAAGGATGCTGTGGTCATTGGCAGTGCATCTGCAGCCATCTGCTCCATTTCCCTTCTTTTAGGGAAATCATGGCCTTCTACTGCACACGGGACATATGAAATTCCCATTATAGGCTCATGCAATCAATGAACAAATACAAATTCCATAAGCGAGTGATTGAACTCAGGATTCTCTCATGAATCTAACGCGATTCCCTCATCTCATATTGAGCTGCATGACCGCGAGGTCGCCTAATTTTGCGAGCCAATCAATGTGAAGCGTACTGGAATAATAAGAAGAGCACTCTTAAAGTAAACAAAAAATGACCGAGTACAGTAACTGGGGCTATCACACCAAACGACTGATTGTCACCAGGTGCGCTGTGATTTTCTTGTAATTGCCAGTCATTTTATGTAAATGTATCTTATGTAAATGAAGGCTAAATACTTGTACTGAAAATCATGTACTCTGTACTGTAGCTGATTACACAGTCACCTCCCCGCAACTACTGTTAATCCTGTAATCCATTTATATACTTTATACATCATAATTTGGTCCCCACTCCTTTGGGATATTTTCGTCACTGTATATTTGTACTTCCGTGAAATTTGTCCTCTGCATTACCCATCCTAAGGACCAGTGGGCACTATAAATACATTTTCCCATCCTAAGCAGTGGGCGCTATTATTAATACAGCGCTCAGGGAGCCGTTTTGGGGTCAAAGCATCTTGCTCAGAGACACTTCGACACATGTGATTTACCGGTCACATGTATCATGACATTTTATTGGCCCAAAGGGGACAGGGCACTGACACAACATCACACCTCATAGATAGACAAACTACCACCTTGGTGTAGGTCAGCATGTGATCTACTGTTGTGGGTGTGTTTTATTTAGGGTCTTGCACCAGCAGGAAGTTCACTGTAAAGGAGCTCTCCATGCTGCCACACAGAAACACCTGAGTGAAACACACCATCAATTAATGTCCCTTCAGCTGTGTTTACCCCTCAAAAGGTGTCAAATGTCATACTTAAGTGTCACACAAAAGTAGCAAAAATAGCTGATCTACAAGCTCAAAACATGTTGCAATCCGACGCATTTTGAGCTTTTTTTTTATCCTGATAAGTAACGGTTTTGGACATAACAAGGTTTCCACCCGACAGCACCAATAGTACTGTGTATATATATTTTTTTTCTCTGACATTTAGTATGCAATACTAATAATCTGATATTTCACTGATCTTCAATAAGTGCCTGATGTGACATTTATATCTTCTTGAGATTAATATGGGCCATCATTGTTTTCTACTCTCTGGCGAAAGGGCAGAGAGATGACAATGAATACAGAGATAAGTGGAGAAGTTCTCTGGACTGCATATATCAACAATCCAAATCTCAACGCAATTTCATTTCCCTGCTTTTCCCGATGAATCCGTCAAGACTAGCTAGAAAATGATTTTGCTCTGTCAAGCATATTGAAATTACATACATGACATTACAAGTTAGAATCTAAGTTAGATACACTTACTCTGTTGCTCTATCGAATGGACAATATCAATAAATTAGAGAGAATTTTAGAGAAATGATAGTATAATAACACCCAACGATTCTGAACCGTTGCATTTTGATGAGAATCTAATATGTACCCAATGGCTTGCAAGACAAGCATGTGTAAATATGAATTGTCATCGGTAATAGCCCCAGTAAGAGCTTTACAAGTTCAAGTCATCAATCCCTGCTTACACGATGTATTCTTTCCAAAATGTTTAACAGTGATTTCAATAAACTGTAATTACTGACAAAAAGGCAATTATGTAAAAGCTAATATAGTAATTTGGCTAAATTAAAATCGAACACATGCACAGCTTGGATTTTAGTTTACTTGTTTGAGCAGTTTTTTAATTAGTCATGAGTAAACAATGAGTGTTTGCATGGTCAATGATTGTCCCTCCCAGGCAGACCCTCTCATGCTCAAGGGAAGGGAGAGAGGGCCAGGTTTTGGCCATCAAAAGGCCTGCTCTGAGCGTTCTAAAGTCCATTAGCAGTAGATTTTTATCCTATATAGCAGGGGCAGTGTGTGCATTGAATTATGATTACAATAGTTGGATTTGTGCAGGATACGGTCCATTTAGCCCTGAAAATTTTATCAGGGTGAGGGCGTTCAAGAGAATGGTAATTGGTTTTATTGGGACACTGTCTATAGTGCTTCATGGGTAATTCTTGTCACTGAGGACTTGGCAGGGCCCGGGGAGGCAGGTGTCTCCGGAACACACGAATGCTATGAGACTTCTTTTTTTAGCGCACTAAGCAAGGACAATGATGAGGAATGGCTTTTACCAATGTTTACAAATGATGTGTTTCAATTAGAGATGTCCCAAGCCGATATCCAGATGGATCGGTAATGGCTTGATGATGTCCAATCAATACCTGATTTGTTTATTTATGTAATCATGGTAATGAGGCACACCTTCGTGAAGGAGTTTTACAGATAAGCCAGCAATATTTCACCAATATTTGACGTTCAGACGTTGCACAATATCAGTTAGTTAATGGAAGACTATTTATTTTAGCTGATGCCGTCAAAAACTAAAAACCTATACTAAAACGTATATTAAAACTTAATACAGGAGGAAATGCAGGACAGTGGCACAATATGTATTCTTAATGTGGCTTAAAGGTAGGGTAAGTGATTTTCTTTGGTGAAAATAACTGTTAAATAGCTCTATATTGTGATAGTAATCATTGCTATAGAGTGTTTGTTCAGTAACAGGAGTCTCCATGTCTCTCCAGCTCTTTATTAAACAGAAAATGCATTTTCCGGTCAGGATACCAATCTTATCCAATCAGGATAGAGAACTCAGACAGGATACAGATTATACAAGTGAAACTGGAAGTGATGACGTAAATAAATGAGCAGACAAAATTGGAATTGGAATACTATAAAAAGGAAGCTGATAAATGGGTACTCTCTCCTGATTGGCTGAAAGTTTGTGAACATGTATTTTCTGTTTATTAAAGAGCTGGAGAGACAGTGAGACTCCTGTTACTGAACAAACACTCTATAGCAATTATTCCTATCAGAATATAAAGCTTTAATCTTTTAACAAAAAAACTGTTGTTTTAACCAAAACATATCACTTACCCTACCTTTAAGTTGCCCTTTAAGTACTTTATCAGTGTAATTCTGGCAAGGTAGTGATCAACCCAACTAAATTCCATGGCAACAGATCCTCACTTTCCATTAAAGGTTAAAAGAAAGCACGCAAAAAAGGTTACAAAAATAACAAGCATAAAAAAATGGGACGATAGGACTCCCACACGTAATTGAATGCTCCAAACCCAGCTTTATTCCAGCACAGTTAATTCCTGTATCAAATCTGTTCAATGTGTGGGATGTACAGCGCAGTAAGACAAAGTACCTTTACAGGGCTTTCAAAAAGAGCCATCCTCCGCAAGGAAAACCATCTCTAGTGGCCACTGGTCTACCTATAGACATGTCAGAATAGCATATACCATGGTTGAGCTAAAGGGACAAAAAAAAGTTATTTCTTAGTAATGTCATCTTTCTCAGAGTAGAACTTAAGTGTACCTCTGATTCTCATGTGAAAGCATGTGGTTGGACTGCTGGGGCTGCCTGTCTAAGCATTCCTCCCGCCAACAGCTCTACAGTACAGCTGCACTAGTCCTGCATAAGGAGACAGACTGTATCTCAATGGAATTTGTGTACAGCTTCTTTCTGGGCAGTGGGGAAGATTATGGTCTATCCTTACAGTTCATGCTTCTCTGGAGATGTCTCTCTAACGGTGTGATGTACTGTATTCTAGTGGGTATACCGGGAGAGGAATGCCTGTGCCCAGGGTTAATAACGCTAGATTTGCATTTGAAAGACATAGATCTACACAGGGCGAGGGGTGTGTCATGTTGCTCGGAGCCGCTCTCGGGAGTATTGCTGTCGTTTTGTAGCTGGCTAATTGACATCATTCTCAAGAATGCGGGTAGCAACGCTGTCAGAGGAACTCCTTGTACTCCTCGTACATTACTGAAGAATATATGAAGGTCTATCATAGCAGGAGCAAAAATAAAAGATCTTAGGATGCTACAGTCTGTCTGTCTGTCTGTCTTTCTGTCCACCACTTTGGTCCCAAGCTACATACTGTATTTCAAAAACTAAACCTATGGCCTTTCTTTTAGCGCCAGCCTTGGGCCAAACGCAAATGGCTCAGCGTCTATAACAAACCAGTGACAGCTGTGTAAGTGAACACGAGCACGCATGTGCGTCCGCGCAACTGGTCCGGCCTTCATCAGGTCACGCTTCCCTCAATGTGGCCCCTCGCCCCGAAATGACTTTGGCACCCCTGGTCTGTACGAACGCAATTGGCCTTTGTTCGGGGCAGTGAAGCCGGGCGGAGAGGGTCGTCTTTGTCGCTGCACGTACAGTATGTACTCCTGTGGGCTGGGGCAGTGCTTGCCAGCGGGGGTGTTAAACGGGAGGAGTAGGATGCAGGTGCTACACCTTCCCGGTGGGGGCTCCTCACTGGCAGGTGATTCAGTACTGTACCACAGCAGAGGCAGCACTGAAATGTGTGGGGCTGACGTCATTGGCAGAATTAACTACATTTAAGAGAGAAAAAAGGGGTAAAAAGAATTGGCTACTCTAATAATGAACAAAAACACTAATTGAACCCTACTGATTTTAGTGACCCTATGGCTTTCCTTTAGTTCCGTGAATTTTCAGTTGTGTGTAAGAATCAGCACAGACTCTGTGCTACTTTTAGAAAGATATGATAAGATAACTCTTCTGTTCTACTCCAGGCTTGAACCCGGGTCTCCTGGGCAAGTGCTGCAATTTTTGACCACTGAGCTAATAGTGTAGGCTTCTACGGTGCTGCATTACTGCTCTCTAGCGAGCCTGGCTCTTTAGCTGACTGGATAATCAACACTTGATTGTTGGATAAAGACTACATTAGTGGCAGCGGTCTCACGGAAAAAGGGCCATAGTTGCGGCTGTCGTGCAAGTCGACAGCACGTTACCCGCCTGGCTGTGGAGGTCCCCCCGGTCGAGCATCACTCCTGGGAGCGTGGACGTGCTTCCATGTGGGGGAGACTGCTGTAGGCTTGTATCGTGCTACGTTACCGCTCACTATAGGAGCCTGGCTCTTTAGCTGACTGGATAATGTACGCTCCTTGCAACTATGCGACCCCCGTTTGCCTCCCGGACGGATCAACACTATAATAGTATACCTGCCTGCTTGCCTGGCGGAGAAATAGAATTTTGACCTTAAGGTTAAAATTAATGTCAAACCATAAACGGGATCGTGTCATGTCCAACCTAGATACATGCAGGATCTAAATGTCTCAATAGAAGAGCAGGGAGACCAAATACAACCACCCCAATTATACACCCCAAAGTTATATTGTATTAACATACTCTACCATACAGATTGGACAGAATAACCTTTTATTCACAAACCAAAACTTACCTAATACAGCTTTAATGCACTCTGTGTATATGCTCAGATTCTGCATTCTAATAGGGACTCTGCCTGAGTTAATTTTCAACCAAGACAATTTATGAACCAATCACAGAGATCGGCTGGTTCATGCAATGAACCAGTCAACAATAATAACATTCCATTCACCATGGCATTCTGGATGCAAATGTTGAGCAGGCGATGGATAAACAACCTAATGCCAAAAACAAGGAAAAAAAGAGCTGAATAGAGCTAATTGTAAAACAGAATGAAGCATGATATGAGCAGAACTGAGAAGATGGTGAGAGCTTGGGGAGCGTGAGGGGTTGAAGACTGGAATGGAGCTCACATTGTTTACTGGACTCGACGTGTGGAAGCGGGGGGCGGGTGGTAATTGGCACTTTAATGCTGTTGGTGTGCATTTATCAGATTGACAGACAGATGCGCATGACTTTCCTTGTACTAACGTCAGTGTGTGTCAGTGTTTCTTCTATACAGTAATTCATCAAGGGCAGGCTATATGTCCTCATCGAATCATCTCAGTATCACCGCCCTTTTCACACACGCAGTACACAGTCAAAACGAGTGTTGAGTTGGCCCGGGCTGCTGGTGTGGCGGTCTGGGCACCTAAGCTGCCCGACAGCGTGTCGCAGGTTTGAATCCCGGTCTCGACGACCTTTGCCGTGTGTCACTCCCCATGTCTCTCTCCCCAATTCCTGTCAGTCTACTTGTCCTATACAATAAAAGGCATAAAACCCCAAAAATAAACCTTTTTAAAAAAAGGGGTGAAAAAGAGTGTTGAGTTAAATTAACACTTGTGATTTTGCCCTGTACAAGAAACATAGATCCACAGTACATAAAGCCATTTAAAGACTGACAATTTGCAATTGCATGCATTACATAACACTACGTCGCGCATGTCAACGTTGCGCATGTCAACACATTTTGTAAAGACAGGGTTTGTACATTTCATGGAAGTTAGATATGGATAAACAGATACTGTATTATC
Organism: Gymnoscopelus microlampas; assembly: GCF_963454915.1. Classification (NCBI taxonomy): domain Eukaryota; kingdom Metazoa; phylum Chordata; class Actinopteri; order Myctophiformes; family Myctophidae; genus Gymnoscopelus; species Gymnoscopelus microlampas. The sequence goes on along the minus strand of NC_139949.1, from coordinate 21,572,781 downwards.
TCAAAAGTATGTTGTTGTGAAAATACAATATGACCCCCAGATCCAACCCCTGGCGTGTTTGTGGCTATGAATTTAATCTTCTTTAAGGTTGATATTAAATATTAGATCAGATAACTAATTTAGCAAATTATGTAAAACCCTGATCCTATAATTGCAGTAAACCGCATTGCCCTGGTATAATTTTGATGCACCAGGGTGGTCTAACATTATAGAGACCTGTGATGAAGATATTTGAGATGCTATACCTGTAACAACCACTGTGTCTCAATACCCAATACTATTTGTAGACGCAATATATGGATTAAAAATTCGGTACTTTTGATTTTCTTGTTTTTGTTCGTCGAGGGAAGAGTTGCTCAGCATTCATGATCATGATGTTTGGCACTGAGCGGCATGCACTGGAGCGTTCTTTGCCCCAGCACACATTCACAGTCCCTGCCAGAAGGGAGAGTTCATATGAATAAGATAGCAAGGACAGACGTAACATTTTTTATATTTTTTGACAGATTGGATTTGAACCCGAAAACAGATTTAATGGGACAGAATGTTCTGGAAAAACTCTCTAAGATGGATCTGCAGTATCAGATCATATGTCAAATGCCATCCTTAACTTTTAGCTTTGCTCGTAACTTGATCTTTGATGTAATTTGGGGTAATTTGAATAAAATGAATCAAGCCTACAGGTACAAGATTGAGATGCTTGACATGATGGTGCTGATGACGCCTGAATGTTGCTCTCCAGAACACTTGAAGAAGTTCTTTAGATTTCACACTCATCAAGAATGCAGCTGCACTCTTCTTGAAGTGTTTTTCCCCCCTCTTTTTCTTTTTTCTTTTCTAATTTCACCATGATCAAGAATGCAGCCATGGCCAATTTCAACAAAGCCACTTTTGTGGCTTCTGTTAGGAGGGCCAGCCACTCATTTTGAACGGCTTATGGTTCTCCTTAGACCACTTAAACCCTATATACTTCATTGACCGGCGTCCCCCAGGAGTCTATCCTTGGCCAACCTTTTTTTTCTCTGTACACCAATTAATCTCTTCACCGAAAATAGCAGATGTAGATCGGCTATTGGCAGAATATTTGCCTACAATGACATACCCAGAACAGGGACGGTAGGTTTCAGGTGGTTAAGCATTATACAGTATATGTATTGATTGATTGAATATTTTATTAGGCAAAAAATGTAAACGGCACAATTACATTTATAATACTTTGTCTAAAAGGTCCGTCCAAAAAAGTCCTTGCGGTCTTGTTTCCATTGGGGTGCTTGGTATTCAATTCATAGACATATATACCTGTATAGTATATACAGTCACTGTATGATTGGAAAACCAGTCAGATTGAAAAAAGGTGCACTCGTTTTCACAGACGGAGGCGCGCCGTCTGAAGGCGACTTGAGCCACGAGAGGCACCGCCGAGCGAGCTTAGGCGAGCGAGTCGCCGTGCCGAGTGTTGCGAAGTCACCTTCAGACGAACTTGAAGAAAACAAGCACTCGTTTTTCAATATGACTGGTTTTCCAGTCATACTGTAACATATTTATATATGTGATATATGTAAAATTATAGAGAGACAGGAAAGCTGAGGGCAGAAACACGAGACTTGCCGGGAGTCGGATTGAAACCTGGGTCATCGCAAATCACAAGGAGCAATGTGGTTAGCGCACTAACTGGTCAAGCTATCAGACCAGGCAACCCCCGAAAGCACACTTAACACACAGGCTTAATTTCCAATGCATCGATCCAAGGAAAGTAATGAATAGTAGACAAGTGTGATTGTCTCACCACCACGCCTGTCTGTGTGTGTGTGTGTATAATGGCTTAGTGGCCCTTTAGTGGTCGGGGGTGTCCAAGGGGAGAACGCAAACATTTTCTCACACATTCCTGCGTTCATGTTGATGAGAGAGAGCCCCAAGACGGAGCTGGTAGTCCTAGACTCAAACACCCCCCCCACCCCCCACCCCCATGGGGACGGACTACCTTTGGGGAGATGGTGAGCACGTTTAGAATGCTGCAAAGCCCCCCTTCAAAGAGGATCTTTAAATTGAGTCTCCTAGGTAACTTAAGGCAAAGCTCAATTGCACGCCATCAGTATATTGTAATTACTGCTGTCCATGAGGCAACGTTAAGTCTGACTCAGTGTCTCATGCCCCGGTGGGTTGCAGCCAATAGATTTTTGTTTAATCTGCCAGCTGGGTATGCACAAAGCAAACGGCAGTCCATTGAACCCCTGAACTTTTGATTTTCACCATGAGCCTTGGCTAAAATATCATTATATGCATAGTGATGTGAACCTCCGAAAATGTCAGCAACTGGCTTTCAGAGGGGTCCCGGGTTTTTCTGTCTGCATCTGTTGGCAGGTCTTGAATTCTCCTCGCCTTATCAAATAAATTGGACAGTGGCTATTTCCCCGATTGCCTCCACAGAAAGGTTCTGACTCACCCGAGGGTCTTCCACTCATGGCTCTGGCTGATGGGAAAACTACTTAGAATAATTGTCCTCCAGCAGGGAGCCTTCCCAGCCAACACTTTTGCCCTTGCGCGTGCGCGCGAGTGTGTGTGTGTGTGTGTGTGTGTGTGTGTGTGTTACAGAGGGATACATTTCACTTTGGTTGTGTTTCACAATTTCTGTTCTACATGCAATCAATTCTGGCACTGACACGTGTGGCATAGACTCTGAACACAGAAGACTGGTTTTAGTATAACAAGCAGTGACTACAACTTAGCCTTTATCATTTTGCAAATATTTTTAAATCAGTTATAGCTTTTTTATTATGTTTGTGTCCACTATAGTATGTATTTTTCCTGGGACCGCGAGCCAGCACTATATTTTCCAATCTCAATTTTCAGCGTTGTCTGCCATCGTGTCTCCTCATCCCCTGTTGTCACATTTGTGTGTTGTATTTATTGAAGGTATTTTAATTTGTATTTACTAACGCAGTGATTATCAAAAATATATATTTCAAGGAACCGCAATTTTACATTTTGTTAAACCATGGACCCTTTTTTCTTTTTAACATTGACTGTTCTGTAGATATTTACTTAAAAAATATACAGACAGCATAGGCACTGTATTTTCTGTTTTCCCACACAATAACCTCCCACCCCACCCCATATAAATGTATCATTATATTGTATTATAGCACTCCATTTTGGCCAACCTCACTAATGGTTTGTGAGTATGTTTGGTATCACATTATTTGCCAGGCAAACTAAAAGCAATCATGCTCATAGGAGGACATGTGGCGAGCTCAAACGAACCGCTCCAGGATGCAATTGGAAGCGGTGGAAGACCACCTGTCACACAGGCAGACCTGGAAGCGGTGGTCTGTTGTGCATGACACAGTGGTCCAGAATCTGATCCAATGCATCAGCACCATCCACCCAGTAAAATCCGCAGTGTTAAAGGTTGTGGTAATAACGTCTTTATTGAAACAAATAATTTTAAAAAATGAAAAGAATACATCTACAGAGCTTTTAAATGTGTGGAATAAAAGTACTGCTTTTCCACACAAAAAAAATTGTATGATGTCGAAATGATAATTAAAAGACTTTTCTCAGGTCCAGAATGGTTTTGTTTATCTCTGTAAGCTGGCTGCTGCTATTATCCATGTGTGCTTCAGTTTGTACTTTTTACCCGAGAGATGCACAAAACTTACGCTACAGAGGTGTTGCATTGTAAGTGCTAAGTGTCTATTGTACCTTTAACTCCAAGATTGTACAAAACTTTTATGTATCCAAATGGACCTGTATGAGTCCATTTTGTTATATTTGTCCACTCTCTGAGTTAGATATGGAGTGGATAACACTGTTTGGTTTACACAGATTTTACATGTCTTATAAAAAGATCCCATCCAGTGGCAGCGTGAGCACTGTGTGTATAGCATAGCAATCCTATCATGTGCTGCATGGCAGCTGCTTCAGCTTGTTAGTTTACGTCAGACAAAGCATAATGTTGGCTCTATACAGTAACCTTAAGGCGAGAACATGTCAAGAAAAGACAGAGTGTCTATGTAAACCCATTTGTATCATTTCAAAGAACATGCTTGGTTAGGCTAAAGAAAAACGCACGAAAAGGAGGCCATTTCTTTGAGCCTGGATGCCTGTAGCCTTGCAAAACAGCCCAACAATAAATTAACCTTAACTTCATGTGATTAATTGAAGTGGCAAAGCTTTTCACAGTTGCATTTTCAATAACTAAACACTATTATATTATTGTACATTTTGAGATGTTTGCCGTTTTTCTACATTGAATAACTGCTCTCAGTTGAGTCTAAAAGAGTCGCAGAGAATTTGAATTTGAGTTTATTGAACCCTCCTGTAGAGCATGATAAATTAAAACGCTTGTGTAAAGAATATGTTCAATACGAAGAGTCAAGGACAGCAATATTTATTAACTTGTTTTCTAGAAACATTTTTCATGCAATTTCCCCCAAATCAGAAAAGGAACACCGTGCTGTTAATTGCCCGCTCTACCACCCACATCGCCAAAGGGACAGATGCACATAGCACTGGAATTACCCAAGGACTGGAATGACTTTGTCATATCCGCCAAACACTTCAAGAGGAAGCACAATCATCTACTCACCTCCTAACAGCTTACCAGCCTTGCCACTGTTTGGAAGCCTATAATTGTGTTTTCAGAATCCAGTTAAAGCACGTGGGAATATGATTAGACACCTAAACTTGAGAGAAAAGCAGAGCATAAGCCACTCTTTCTGCATTATAATTCACAGTAATTACATAGTCGAGAGCTCAGCATCCTCTCTATACTGTAGCTGTGGATATTTCTTTTAGTCCACACATTTTTTACCAGCTTATAAAAACCACCAACTCTTCTAAATCAGTGGTTCTCAAACTTTTTCATGTCAAGGACACCCCAATATGTATTTGTCCACGGACCCCAATCTGAAAATATTTTGACCCCATACAAGATTTGTTTTCACATGAATTATTTTTTTTTATTTTTTGCCGATCTTCACGATCTTGCAAGATGTATATATAGGATTAAAGTGGTCGAACTGATTTTGATGCTATCTTAATTCATTTTGTTGGGGGTCCCTGGAGGACCCCACTATGAGAACCACTGCTCCGAACGCAATGCAATGTTTGCTGTGTCACTAAAAGATGCATGCCTACATGGATCCACATCAGGTCAGCAGCTACCCGTGCGATCCTCAAAATAAGAGCTCATCAGAACAACTAAATTACTATCCCCACTCTCTTGTTCTTGTTTTCTTCTCCAATGAATTGTCAGATTAGAACAAATCCAGACTATTGGGCAATGGGCAATGCTGTGCCTGCCTGTTATAGCCTATTTTATTTTACCGAATTTCTGTCTATGCCGATAATGTCCCTGCCGTGGTGGCCAGGCACTTTAGCATGGCCCAGCTGCTCTATTCACAGTTAGATGGCTGCTCTATCATATGATTGTGATAATGAGTGTCAGATCTTTTGGTGGTGCTGTACATCACTATGCAAAATGAACATCTGCTACGATTGGCTGCTCTGGCCCTTATGGCTGCCATATGACGAACAGATCACGCGCAAAGCGTCCTCATCAGCAACTGAATTTGAATTGTGCATCTTGTCACAGAGAAAGCCATTATTTTAGGTGGCACTCGTGTTTCACCCAATACAATCTGACGCCGGTTCTACAAATGCCTTTTAAATCAGTAGTTCGCATGAAGATTTTTCAAAAATGTTCAAAAATAGCAGATGTGCAAGCTCACGCTCTGTGAGCTTGTATAACTGCCATTTTTGAATAGCCAACGCAAGTTTTAATGGGTTAATTTGCTGTAGGCCTACCAAATGTCAAATCTATCAAGTATTCATCACAGGTCATGTCTGGTTGACGACAAAGCCCTGTGAATGCTGCCTTTTATACAGTACTGAGCTTAAGGGTTTGTGTGTGGCTTTGTCCATGTGTATCCATAAAGATATCTTCACAGACCCATGAACCAGAAAAAAAGAGAAACTAGAATGCTTAGTGGGGTTGTGTAACACTAAAAGATTCTTTGACCTTGTCCAGAATGGCCACAGTACTTGGCAAGCGCAGAGGATGTGGATTGGATCTTGTTAAACATTGGCAGTGGTGATGGTCATGAGCAGCAGCTTTGCTATAATAAATTCATGGTTTCAGGTGGGTGCATCAAGTTCTCAAAACCTTAAAGGGATATTTCACTTTCAAAAAAACTTTTGGTCATTTTATGGTCTACTCAGGCTTTTGTGAACCCCCCAGACAGTTTTTAAGTTGCTTGATTCAGTATTTAGATATTTGATATTCATTTTGCCAGCCACGCCCCCTTCCTATACAAACCCATTGTAACTTCAAACTCTATTTTTTACCCGTTTAACCATCAAAAACACCCGTCCTTGGTTCTGGTGACTCACCCTGCCCTCCTAATGCATGAGAGGGCCGTGTTTTTTTGATAACTTTTTTCATTTATTTTTAATATTTCTTTTTGGAAAATAAAAAAATTAAATACAAAAAATATATATTAAAAATAAATGAAAAAAGTTATCAAAAAAACACGGCCCTCTCATGCATTAGGAGGGCAGGGTGAGTCACCAGAACCAAGGACGGGTGTTTTTGATGGTTAAACGGGTTAAAAATTGAGTTTGAAGTTATAATGGGTTTGTATAGGAAGGGGGCGTGGCTGATAAAATGAATATCAAATATCTAAATACTGAATCAAGCAACTTAAAAACTGTCTGGGGGGTTCACAAGGGCCTGAGTAGACCATAAAATGACCAAAAGTTTTTTTGAAAGTGAAATATCCCTTTAAAGAGAGTTTTATTGCACCTAAAGTAGCTCACCGCGTGGCCCCGAGACGAGGTTAAAAGTATCATTCACAGCAGCGGAGTATGTGATTGAATCACATGTTGTACATGAAAAGCAAGCAGAGGCCAAGGACAAATACAAATACGCACTTATTTTGAATTATGCATATTGTCACAGAATGGAATTTGTCGTGTCTGCAGAACCACAAGTGGTGAAGTTGTCTATAAAGTGCCTCCTCGGAGGAACTAATGGAGCTTCTGCCCACAGATGAGAGGGGGAAAAAAAGCTTCCCTGGCCAGATTTAGCTTGTGGAAAAGGCCTGGTTTCTGCTATAATGCAAAACTGAGTGCAGTTAATGCCTTTGAGACATTCTAGTGCTGACATTCTAGTTGTTTATTTACTTTTTTGCCTTTATCTGCGCAGTGCTGAAGGGACCAGCATGAAGTTCTAACTCCATTTATCAGGGGCCCATGCACTGGTGGCACTACAAATGCTCTGCAGGCTGTTGTCACGACCATCCATGATCAAATGTTGTTGTTTTTCCCGATGTCCCACACTGCAACATGCTCTGTCAATAGCAAACGGCAGATACTGGCATCCAAACTGTTTGTGTTTGGCATGCAGCAATAGCGTCTTGGTCATTTTGGCCGGTAATTTCACTCGGGGATTGTAGTTTCCCAGTGATATTTGCAAACCGGAACAGGGGGTCTTGTATCTGATTATAACATAAAGTTGAAAAACGGAAGGAACTCAAGGGGGGAGAAAGATCTGGAGGAATTATTCAATGAATTTCAATCTAAAATCCCAGCAACATATGTTTGGTTTGAGAAAAACATGGGAACTACAGTGTTTCATTTAGAACTGACACATCCCCCTTTTTGGAACAAATTTGATGGGCCTGTTGCTGAATCCCTTGAATCTATCTAATCATAACCGCTGGGGCATACGTCCCTAACAGCAGGGAGGGGGCGCCGCACCCTTAGTTCTGACACTGTGGGGGCTGGGGGCTCGCGCGTGCTCCACATGCACGCACCGTCAGCGGCGGTCTTTAACGCCTTAAAGTTTAAACAATAGCCTCTCAAGGTTCGCGCCGTCAGTGGCGAGCCGTTCTCAATAGCGTCTACCTGGCTGCTTTGCATAACATTAGGCTACTCGAGAAAAGACACAGACTTGAATTGAATGTGTCTGCACTGCAAGGTGCGAAGGGGATCGCTTAGCAGAGGACCCAGTTCTCTGAGACAAGACAAAGACAAGTTGTCTGATTATTTTAACTACTTATGTGTGGGTGAGTCTATGTAAAGGGCTTTTATAAAAAATTTAAAGGAAAATAAAATAATTAATTTGAAACAATAAAAACAACAAATGAACAATGCAACAAAAATAATAATACTTATAATTACATTAATAATCACATGTTGAATACAGTATTTCAACTAGCACTGAGCTGAGTGGCTATGTGCACATGCCTGCGTACGTGACGTCATAAAACACAGCACCCTTAGTTCAAAAATCCACAGCTCACCACTGCCTAACAGGCACCATTCCTAACGGGCATCAGCATACAGTAGTACCAGTAGTAACCAGTAGTAAAAAAAACAAAACATCTATCTGCTCCTATATGTTGTTGTTGTTAACCAATTTAGTTGTTAGTGAATATAGCTGATGAGAAAGGACAAACCCCATAGCATTAGCATTAAATTAAAGCCATTTAGAATGGGGTCATCAGGTTTATGCAACACAGACTGGTGTCACGGTTGGACACTCTCCATATACCACTAATGAACATACTGCACTACTAGCTTTTAACAGACAAAAGCAGCAGGGAACTCTTATGGCTTCTTCCCACATTTGATCTGATCAGTAGCATGCCGCCTGCTTTACATCTCCATAAGACAGTAGAGCTGTTAACCCTTTAAGACCGGGAACGCAGCATCTGTGTGTCATTTTTAGATTTCTTTGGGCTATTCAAAAATAGCAGATATACAAGCTCATAGTGCGGCACCGAGTGCCGCGCTATGAGCTTGTAGATCTGCTATTTTTTGAAAGATCATGAAAATGTGTACAAATATATATATCTTTATATCTGACATTAGTAACTCAAATCTTTGCTTCTGGGGGTCCCTGGAACTAAATATTTTACAAATGTTCGCTTTAAAAAGATATATATTCCAAGATTTTCGCAAGATATTCATACGAGACAGTAGCCATGTAGCTACCACAACAACAAAGTAAGCTATGCTTTGTTTTGTCGAGGGCATGTTGGATTAACTAATTATTGGAAAAGTGCAAAAATGGAGGGGAAAATAGAAAAGAGGAGAGAAGAACTTTTCCATTGACCAATGAACACAGCATCACATAGCTTCAACCAGAGGCATTTATTAGAGAAGTTACGCCACCTCCGTTAACTTCATCAGGCCAGGTCTTCTACAGAGCCTTCTATTGGCGAATAGTGACAAAGCCCTGAACCGGAAGTTTATGGAATGCACTGTAGTCTATGAGCGTTTGTCACTATTTCCAGTTTACATGAACCACGTGACCGGCGCTGTTTTCTGCCCCCGGGTTGGCATAACTCTCTAATAAATGGCTCTGGCTTCACCCCTTCAGCACTGTTGGGACCAAAAGTACCTGTCCCAGAGGGTTACCTGGAAAGGTTCAAGTAACAATGGTTGTTATAACTTGTTTATGGTGCAGATTTTGTCCAGACACTGCACACATTTGATTCTATTGGCCATGTAAAAAAAAAAGAAAGAAATGTATGCATTCATGGTGATGTTTAGATTCTAAACAAGACAAACTTTAGAACTTTGGATAACTTTGCAGACCTTGTATTTTAAGTTGTTAACTTATATATTATATAATAACAACATTACAGGCTACATTAAAGTAGACTTAACCAGTCAAATGTACCGTATAGAGAGTTTGTCTTGAACTTGAATCAAATATTAAAATTGAGGTGGACAACATTTGTCAGTGACTTTATTGCTGATCAAAGTAAATAAAGAACAGCTGTGTTTGTGGACTTGCTGTTTAGGACCCACAACAGTTTACAGTATTCCAAAGTGTGTATATAAATTCTACTTTGCTGAGAAAAAGATTCTTGCAATAACTGATGAATGCGGATCCCATCTGTTTGCCCCTTAGATATTTTACATTAAAAAACATAGGAATGTTGCACATCATCAATAATGGAAGTGGAGCAGGAGATAAGCATGGACTAAGGTCTAGTTTAGGAGCTGCAGCTATTCATCACAGTTTAAGCTTTGAAGTATTACTGAAACTTTATCGGATTTGTGCAGTAGGGAGCACCAGTTGCCTTTGAACTGTAGTTCAAGTAAAAGCAAAGAGAAAATGTTTAAAAAACATTTGGTGGTTAATCCAATAGATATATGTGTTAGCTGCACTGCAGCTATTCTCACACACATTATTTGGAAAGCCTTTCAATTGAGAATCTGGAGAAATACAGCAAGAATTCTTAAGTTCCAGCATGTAGCAGCACAATGTACTTTTGTCAGCCTAGGAATTATCTTCCAAGGATGTGCAAGGTGATTCAATTGTGATAGAAGCCATAAGTTAAACATTAAACAGTTCAATGATCATGTATGGCTTCTCTGATGTCCCTGATGCTAACTTAAAATGCTGCATTAAAAGTACATGAGTTAGCCGTAAAATGTACATTTTAATGTAAAAGTGCTGGTTTGATCCCTCTCACTGATCATAATATAATTACATTATTAACACTGAAGCATCTGTGTGTACGCAGCATGTTACTGTAGCTCCTGAAGGTGCAGCGTGTTGAACTACTTTGTATACAGTTCAGCAAGTTTATTCTAGTGGTTCCCCAGCCCGGCGGTCAGGTTACTAAGAGTCACCAGATAAATGTGAGGGGGTCGTGAGATGATTAATGAGAGAGGAAAAGAAGAAATAACAAAGTTTGGATGCACAAATCTGTTTTCCTTTTTGGGATTTCTTTCTCTAATCTTAGATTTTTGGTGAGATATCGGATGATTTGAACATCCTACAATGAATGTGCAAAATCTCTGCCCGTCTGTGTGTCCGTCTGTAGTTGTTCATGTATCTCGAGAAGATACTTTAGCTATTCAAAAGTAGCAGATCTACAAGCTCATAGCGCGGCACCGAGTGCCACGCTACGAGCTTGTAGATCTGCTATTTTTGAAAAATCATCGTGAAAATGTGTGCAAATCTTTGAATTATATATTTTTAGCATTTTTTACTCAAATCTTTGCTTCTGGGACCCCCTGGAACTAAATATTTTGAGATGGGGGGGGGGGGGTCCGCGGCCAAATGCATATCATTTTGTGTGTCCATGACATGAAGAAGTGCCGTGTTCGAGTCCAATCCGACCACTATGCCCATGTATAGGACCGATCGACTTCAAACTTGGCATGTGTATTGCAGAGGACCCGAGGGAGTGATGCGCCAAGTGGGAAGTTGCCAGTTGGTCGGATCAGCGGATCTCCCCAAAATATCAACAAAATCCGTAAATCCCCATTTACAGTATGGAGTACCCTGATGTCATCATGCCATAGTGGGTCTTGGAGTAGTGTGTTGAACGTGAGGAGTAGGACAGAGGTGCTACTTCCCGGTGGGGGCTCCTCACTGGCAGTTGAGCCTGTAGGGTACAACAGCAGTGCCGACACAGACATGTGTGGGGAGGCTTCACTGGCATAACTACTACATTGTGAGAAAGAAAGGGGTGAAAATAATGGACTCTACGACTATTAAATGGAGTGAAGTGGAAGTAAAAAGTAGATGGAAATATTTAATTTAATTGCAATTACTTCAAAATTGTATATAACCCATTAAGACCTGAAGCCGATGCTAAAAATGTCTTCTAAATCCCAACAGTATTCTGAAAAAACGTACGTTTCTATATCAGTGGTGCTCAAACATTTTCAAGTCAAGGGCCGCCAACATTATATGTATTTGGCCGCCGACCCCATCTCAAAATATGTTGTTCCAGGGACCAGCAGAAGCAAAGAATAAGTTAAAAATGTTCGCTTTAAACAATATATATTCAAAGGTTCGCACACATTTTCACGATTTTCCAAAAATAGCAGATCTACAAGCTCGTAGCGCGGCACTCGGTGCCGCGCTATGAGCTTGTAGATCTGCTATTTTTGAAGTACAGCACTTGAGTAAATGCACATGCACGTAGTTAACTTTCCACCACTGCTGTGTAATCCCATGCTGTAAATGCATGCGTTGGATTTGCCTATTATCTGTGATCTTTGACAATTGTTCCCATCTTGCGGATGTTACGTAATCGCCTCAGTACATGCACATTGGCAGCTGCAGGTCAAAATGTGTCATCTTGCTCTTTGATCTACCCTTTGATCTTGCCCCAGCTTATCTGCTCATTTCCTCAGCCCTCCTATTAAAAATCTGTCCCTGGCTGTGTTACACCCCCTGCTGGCTCTCCAGCTGCATGTCTCTAAGCCACTGTAAAAAGAAAAAGAGAAATCTCAAAGAGGGTTTACTTGCAGTGATAAACACAAGACAGATATTAAAGTGCTCCGGATGATTGCTTATAAGACCGCTGCTTGTGATCTAGGAGCTAAGCAGTTCCCATCGCTTTCCCAGCCGCTGTCTATTGCAGGGGAGCCGTTACTGTACTTCACACATGCAGCATTTAAGGGTGATACTGTATTTGATATCATTTGAGACAGATGAGCTAGATATGCCATGTAACAGCTCACATTAGTCAATACAGTGTGTGTGAGATGAGTTGATATTCTACCGGTTAAATACCAGAGTACAGTATATTGTATAACATGCAGCATTTAGAAATTGACAAACTAAATGTGTGCTCAACGAGTGAGAGTTAATAAAGAGACATTATTATGGTCTGACTGTCGGACTACCAATGTGCAAGCCTTTTCACAAGTCTGGCCTGGAATGAGTGGAAGTGTTTAGAGCTAAGCTCTCCTGTTTAACAGTCAGCCAACAAACCCAGAATCTAATAGGTGTTGCCATGGCACAAGGCATCTGTGTGGAATGAGTAAGTAATAGCACTTAGTCTCAAGCCAAATCTGTAATCCATCGCACGACGGTGTCCCACGCCGAAAATAGCAGATCTACGAGCTCACAGCGCTTGTAGATCGGCTATTTTTTGCCGCCGGACTACCAAATGTAACTCGGTATGTTCAAGTGGCTCAGACTGTGTCTCGGTTTGCTTCTATAAGGGCAGCGCAGCTGACAAAGATTCTCGGAGAATCTGGGCTTACATTATTGCTGGTCGACGCTGTGGCTTTTCCATTTGCTATGCTCTTTCATTAATCAGCTTTAGTACTGTGCCCCATTCATGTTGTGCTCCCAGGGGTAATGCCTCATCCCCTCTCATTTGTGGGGAAAAATTAACTGGAGTCTGTGAAATGGATCATCTGATTAAAAACATTGGGACTGTACAATATGCAAGCGCTCTCAAAAGATTATGATGAATATAGAGTAGACTTTATAATAATCTTCTGCGGAAAATGCGTAATGAATGTAAATGTAAATGTTGCTCATTATGTCTGCGTTCTTATTTGGGTAGCATTGAGTGTAAAGGGAGAGGTCATGCTCTACTAATATCAATAATCGGTACTTATAATCAGGTTATTTGGGAGATTAATTGAAGAGTCAACGGCAATAGGCACGCCACCTTTCACACTTGAGCGAACTGATAGTAAGCAAACCGTTACTACACAGATTATAAGACTTATTCTAGATTTATTTTTGCATTGTAAGCATCTGTATGGGCGTTCTCTCTATCCCTGGTATTGTGCAGATTCAATTAATCTTTTTTTTCCTTCTCATTTCGGAATGTATTAATTTGCAGGTCAGTAGCTTTTACAAGTAGAGTGGGCGAGGCAGTTTGCAGTGCTCGCCTTGAACAATAGAAAGTAGAAACACTACAGGGCTTAAAAAACGCATCCATCCACATCCCTTTATTATAAAGGTGAGTCTGAAAGACACCGGAGCTGCCTAAAGGCTCATTTACTGTACACTACATCAAACGGCCGGTGTCATACAAAGCGACGTGAGCTGAACTAAAACAGGGTATTTCGGTAACATAGTGTCCCTGAATCTTTCAGGAAAAAGTAATTGAAATGAAAACACAGTGTTTTTGCACTGGAGCAACAAAGGCACAAGGCTAGGCTGCCTCTCCCTGTAAGCAAAGCAATGTCATTAGTGTCCCACGGGGGGGGGGGATGGGGGGGGGGGGGGGGCTTTAATGTCCTCATACAGAGATAGACACTTGCATATTGATAACAACCTTGCCTACCCTTTGGCAGTACTCTGAAATTGCACGTATCGTTTATTGGAAGTAGGGTTGTATTAATATGGGATTTATATGGCAGAATTGTTACGCGTGGGATCCTTGAAATCCCGGCATTTTGCGAGTAAGCCATCACAGAGTGCCTTTTTGTTTATCAACAAGATGGCTTGGAGACACTAGACAGACAAAGAGAATCCTAGTATATTAATCATTCATTCCATATCCTGTTTCATGAGCACGAGAACATTAGAATAAATCAATAATCTCCATTGTCTCTAGATGCACATGGGTGAGTGGATGGTCCCCCATCATGCATCATTGATGGAGTCGGGTTTAGGTCCCTGGTCGAATGACCAGATTCACTATAACTGAGAGGGGAAAAAATGTTTATTTATTTCCCTTCTGTGTGCTGGGGGAGGTATCTACAATAATCAGCAAAAAGTCTGGATAAAATCATGCCGGGAAAGTGCTTTTTTCGAGCCCAAATTACAGTCACCTTTGCAATTCAAAATGGAAAGAATTTACCAATGATATTCCTATAGCACCGGACAGCCTGTAGGCCATGATTGTGATTAATCCACAGTGAGACCGTTTAGGACAGCCCAGCTAATGCTGTCCATAAACAGGGAGCAAATGTGATGTCATCTGTAAAATGTGCAGCTGCTGAAGAGACAATAATATTGTCTCTGTATATTATACAGTAAGGGAAACTTGTTTTATGGACCCATACAGTGCTTGAGCTTTATTCTCTATTAGTGCAACAGCAACATATCCTCATCACCGGAAAAATCCCCCTGTACGCCTGCAGACACGTTTTCTGTTTCCCAAGGATTCTCTCCGTACAAAGCAACTCCACATTGCATTGATGGTATCACAGTTACATTAATTCAATGTTCAGTGGTTTGTACGGCAGACAGGGTTGCAAGATCTGCTTATTATAATTTCCCCGCAATATTTTATTTGAAAATAGCCGATCTACAAGCTCACAACGCGTCGCATCGCGACACGTTGTGAGCTTGTAGATCTGCTATTTTCAAATAGCTGCTGTACATGTTAAAGTGCTCATGTGGCCCATAGTCGCTTCTTTTGGGCTGGTTTTCCTAGACCTGGTTGCTTGTTGCTCTCACAGAATCTGGCAACACTGACGGCAGACGCTAATCCTTACCTCATATTCAAAGTGCTACAGTAGAGTAACAGTACACCTCCTCACACATACACTTACATTTTTTTCCAGATTAAGCAATGCAAACAGCACTCATAATTACGGAATTCTTACCATGTCATATCAGTCACTAACTGTAAAGTACAGATATACATTATAGGATGTGGTCACTAAGCATGGCGACTGTAGTGGGACCATGTCTTGTTGAAGTACAAATTGTTTTTATTTAATAAATGCTGCGTGTAATACTGTACATCATCATTTTATGACGTTCAAAGACATTGCTACCTAACACAAGTAACCTTAATTTAACCCCGATAACCTTTGTCCCATGGTCTAATATGTATTAAAAGCACTGTCGTCTACTTCCATCTGTCATTGATTCATCTCTGAAATTGCTTTTGCCACGACGTGATACAATGAGGAGAAATATGGTTCACGTGAGATACCCAACTTCCTGACCTCGCTCATAAATCACCCCCCTCCCCTCTAATAAAATTGACTTATCTCCCCCTTTTCCCCCCCATTCCATTTTCCACTAGGGTCAAGGCGAAGAAAGGGGTGAACCTGCGCCAGACCAAATCGAAAAATGCCCAGTGGAAGGTAGACTGGGAGCTGCAGTCTGGGGCCAAGCATTCCATCACCACCGTCGATGTGAACAAGAACAAAGGAGTGAAACAGGGGTAAGTCAACAGCCGCGGGCCTAAACACACACCGCATCCATCCAACCAAACCACCCGCTGGAGCCGGAGCTGTTGATACTTTGCTCTATCATCCTGTATACAAAAAAAAGGATATTTTTCATGTTCAATAGATAGATAGACCTTTATTGATCCCCCCCCCCCCCCCCCCCCCCCGTGAGGGGAATTCAGGTGTCTTATAGCAGCGCAGCAGTAAGCATCTATGGCTCATAAGTCAGTCTCTAAACGCTTCACTCAACAGAGAACCAAGGACAATCTCACAGCTTTCGTAGCTAGTGGGTGGAAAAGGGTTTAAAGAGCAAACTGCATTTCAGAACCAGTACAAATTCTCTAGGGCAGCCCTTCATATAGGAGCGATGATATGATTGTTTTCCAAAGCACAACGCTGTTGTAGCACCTACCATGCATTTAGACTTAGAGGTCTCCAGATGTGTTGGTAGGCTGAGCTCTCCAATTGTCTGGCAACACAAGACCAGTAAGCCCACAGGATTGGTACAGGGAAGAGTAGGGAGATTCAACTTAAAATGAAAAATAAATAAGAAACACAAATAAAAAATACAATATACTGTAAGTAGACTTAAAGGGATAGTTCACCCCCAAAATGACTTTCTTTATATCAATTAGTCACCCCATTTATTTTTTGTTTTTGTCGCATTCCTAAGCCAATCATTTGATGACCGGCAGCGGTTCCGGTAGGAGACACAGAGAGTCTCCTTTGTATCTCCTACCGGAACCGCTGCCTATCTTAGGAATGCGAAGGGAAAAAAATCCTGAATTTAAGTCTCCATGGGGTCTTTTTTTGGGTGAACTATCCCTTTCTCACCTAAGTCGTTTGCAGTCGTTCTGACTTGGTGTGCATAGGTCAGCATAGTGTGTAATCTGTGATTAAATATAGGCGGAAGTATAGTGTAGTATAGTGTGTCACCAGTATAGTGTGTGTGTGTGTGTGTGTGTGTGTGTGTGTGTGTGTGTGTGTGTGTGTGTGTGTGTGTGTGTGTGTGTGTGTGTGTGTGTGGCCATGACACGCGCCTGCAGTTCCACAGTGGCTAAATTAACAATATTATACAGTACTTTGACAAAATGCTGATATTTTGCAAGCACAATTGACCTTCTGTTAAGTGTGACTTAATGTGAATCGTGAAACAGCTAGGGTATCAGAAATTTGGATAATCATTATGCACAGTGCATAAGAAGCAAGTCAATAAACTGTCCCGTCCACCAGCTATTATATCCTCCCTAGTTCTGTAATCTTGCTACCTGCTCAGAGAATATAGAAAATAGCCTTGTAAATCTAGTGGAATTATCATAGATATAGAGCTGCAGGGAATCTACCCTGGAGTCCTTCAGTAACAGGGACAAAGACAAGGTGGAATATGTCACTACTGCTCAAGTAGCTATTAAAGTTAGGACAAATCATCGTAAAACAATGTAAAAATATAGCTGCAAGCAGCGATAATACGGGGCCAGGAGAGAGAAAGAGAAATGATAATTCCTTTAAAAGGTCAGTTCATGAAAGTCCTTGCGGTCTTGTTTCCAATGAGGGCCTGTGAGCAATTAGGGGTTAAGAGTCTTGCTCAGGGACAAATTTCATGTCATCGACACATTTGCTTAACCCCCCATGGAATCGTACCTGGGGCAACCAGAGCCTCTGGCTCCCTAGGCGTGCTCACTAACCACTCAGCTATGGCCGACCCTCAGAGAGAGAGAGAGAGAGAGAGAGAGAGAGAGAGAGAGAGAGAGAGAGAGAGAGAGAGAGAGAGAGAGAGAGAGAGAGAGAGAGAGAGAGAGAGAGAGAGAGAGAGAGAGAGAGAGAGAGAGAGAGAGAGAGAGAGAGAGAGAGAGAGAGAGAGAGAGAGAGAGAGAGAGAGACGGAATAGATTGAAGATAGAAACGGAATAGATCGAAGAGACAGAGAGAGAGACATGGAAACGGAATAGATTGAAGAGAAAGACATGGAAACGGAATAGATTGAAGAGAGAGAGAGAGAGCCATGGAAACGGAATAGATTGAGTCATGTTTTTTGCAATTCAACTTAAATGAGTGTGCATCAAGTGAGGCTTGAACCAGCAACCTTGTGGTCGTGAGGCACTCTTAGGTAGCTGCAACACTACCTATAGTGCTATAGCTTTGTCCAGGCTGATATTGTCTGTTGAGGATCACAAACTCTTGCCTTCTGTCATGACCCAAGCCCCTGTTTCACTAACACTAAGATCACTCGTTCACAAACCATTTACCAATTAAGAAATTGTACATCTCCTCAGAAGCAAAACTAGTGAAAGTAGCCGATCTACAAGCTCACAAACCATTAAAAGTTGTCAGATTGTACATCGGCTATTTTCACAATGAAGTATGTTATACATTGAAAAAACATACTCTCATTGCTATCTGAAAAGTTGTGAGATTGTAGATCAGCTGTATGTAAAAAACACTCAATTAAGTATTTCATGTTATCTTTAACAATTGCAGATGTATTCATTGATAGTCATGTTGTGTGAAATGCAACTTAGATGAAGTCTGCACCAAGTGAGGCTTGAACTGGTGACCTTCAGGTTGTGGGGCACACATTTAAGCGAGAAGCCACCAACAGACAAGAACCTGTGAAAAAGGAGATCACACAGATCATACAGTTTCACGCAAATAGCTGAAAAATCCTGGGTTTAAGTGTTTTTCAAACTGCTCAAGATTGCGGACAATCTAAGGGCGGTGCTTACTGGTCAACGTGATAGATGTGTTCCTCATTAGTCAAGGCACATGTGTAAGCAGGTCTAATGGCTGTCGGCCAAACGAGGCATGACTTTTGCCTGTTTAAAGTTTCAATTTTCAAAAAATTGCTATAGCGCCCCCGTTTGACCAATTGGAGTAAGATTGGTTTCAGTGATATTTGGAATGGCCCTTTACATTTCTGCAAAGTTTCAAAGAATGGTAAGTCTGCATGTATGTGTTAGGGGCAGATGAATAATTGTCATAAAACTGCAATATTCATTGGCTCATTAAAGCTTCATTTTTTCACTTATGGAAGATATTTTGCAAACGTTTTTTGGCATAGGTCCAAAGTTCATGTGTAAAAAGTTTCGTGCAGATTACTCAAAAATCCCAGGAGGAGATAGGTTTTAACTGTTTTTCATATAATTCAAAATGGTGGGAGATCTAAAGGTCAGAGGTCAAAAGTCAGAGTGTGAAAGTTGTTCAGCATGAGGAGACGCATGTGTGCATCGAAGTTTCATGGCTGTAGGTGAAACAGGGCATGAGTTGTACCTGTTCAAAGTTGTCATTTTCAACTGAGTGCTATAGCGCCACCTTTTGACGAAAGATTGTGAGAATTATTTTTTGATCGTTTTTCATGACCATCTATCATATGGCCGAGTTTCATAAAAAGCGTATGCACGGTTCAGCCAGAACTGGCAAAAACGGCAGAAGAAGAAGAAGAAATGGAATAATGCGAATAACAATATGGGTCCATGCTGGAAGCCTGGCCCCATAATGAGAGGCATGTCTCTAGGAATTGCTAAGTCAATGCTTTGTTTCATTAGGATGTAGGAATGATAGGTCCATTCAACTTAGAATTCATCTGCAGATCCACACCGCAAAGCAACTGTTTTGTTTAAAGGTTTCATGACATTCAGTTTTACAACACATTAAAAGTCTTTGTCATGGTCCTTCAAACGTGTATAAAAAGTTTGAACTGAAAATTCCACTCTAGTGAGCCATTGCAGGTGTTTTTCTCTCACATTTCTAAAGCCTTTTCAACTGCAAATCGTTGCCTGCGGGTGTCGCTGTTGAGGGATTTTTCCTGTCAATCATCACCTCTGCTCCGACCCCCCCAAAGGAATTGATAGGGGAGGGTAGGGGCGACGAGGCGAGTGGGCAGGATTAATGCCCTGTGACTTCACTATCCAAGGGCCAATCTCAGATGACTTTTAAGCCTAATTATTCAGAAAACCCCAGACCACAGAAAATCCACTGAATGTTCAAAGTTCAGGTTTTTGGGTGTAATTGAGGTCATAAAACCCCCCAAAAAACATTAAAAAAGCGCGGTAGTTCCTGGCCAAACAGCAAACCGGTGCGGTAGTTCCCTGCCAAAAAGGAAACCGGTGCATTTCCGTTTACATTTTCCGACCGGATGACGTCATTTTCTTGGGAAGGGCGGCCCGCCACCGTTTCAATGGAAAATATAATAGAAAAGGCTTTCGGGGGTGAAATTCATGGAGTGGGTGTGCCACTCACAAAATATATACAATTTAACTTTATTTTTTTAAGTTACCTAGTATTACTTTAAGTTATAGAGTTTATTTCCACATAATCTGCCTTACTAAAAATATTCAAATTAAAAACATAGGGAGAGAAGTTCAAGACAACAAAGATGTTTAAGGGGTAAGATATGCCGGGCCCAGTCCCCCCACATGGGGCAAGATTAAGAAGAACAACAAAGACACAAATAACACACTACGATTGTTTTTATTTATTATTGTGTCTAAGGAGACGATAATAAAAACTGATATGTTTTACTTCTGTACACAAGACGCACCAATAAAGATCACCTTGAACCTTATAGGCCAGCCCAGGGCAACAAGTTATATTATGGTTGTAGAACTTGACAACCCAATAAGGTTTATTTGACAGCCTAAATGCTGGTAGCGTTTCACTATGAATCAAAACATAGATCATAAAAAACTATGAACCAACTTGTTATACGCTAGCAGTTCACTTTAACCCTCCAAAGCCATAGCCCCTCAACGTTACACCTCCAGGCACCATTAATGGAGCACTTTTTTTTCAAACTTATCTTCATATAATTGGTCCTCATTGTAAGATGGCACCGTTTGCGTCTACTCACTCTGCCTCTCATTGGTGGGCTATGGACGGTTCAGAAACCTGCCTAGCTGTTGCAGTGACATCATTGATGGGGATTCCAAGCTAAGATAAATTACAGCCTGTCTCTTCCTGGAAAGTGAGCATGCTGAAATGGAAGCCATTGTTCTCGCATTAACACAAAAAAAATCTTGTTTGCAATTATCAAACCTGCCTACTGATTATGTCACTGGTAGGCAGGTTTCTGAACTGTCCACTCCACAGCCCTCCTCTGAGACACAGAGCGACAGAAATGGTGCCATCATATTATGATCATTAGTGATCATTAGTGAAGACCAATTTTATGAAGACAGGTGAAGTGGTCCTATAAGCGTCTGGTGAACTTCTGGCTTTAACCACTTGAACCTTTATGTCCTTATTCTGGGGGCGAACATTGAGTTAAAATATCAGATCTATAAGCTCACAGCTTGTACTCTAGATTGGCTATTTTCAGCACAGATATTAGTGTATTGGGGTGGGGGAGGGGTTCTAGTATGGAGCCCTGGGGAACTCTAGTCAACTAGTGTTTTAATTACCTGAAAAATCATTGCCCAGTGAGAGAAAGAGGTGACACTTTTCTTCATTCACAGTGACAGTGTAGATCTAATTATCCCTCTTTCATAGTTCAGTGGCCTTTGTCCACTGTTGTGTCTTCAAACAAGTAGCAGGTTTGGTACATTGTTGGAACCATCCACATTGTAATCAATTTTCAGCCCATTCTGAAAATTAACTTAAAGGGGATTAATGCTAATAGTGCCTTGTAAATAGCGACAATTCAATTTATTATTGATTTTTTTGGGGGTTATTGATTTTGGCCAATGGTTTGGCCAAATTGTGATTAAAATGTTTTCGAAAACAAAGTGTCTTCTCAGGACAACAGAAGAATCTAATTTCATCTGCTTTTATATAAGCCAATTTGCAATCAGCAACATTTTGTTCTGGATATAAAAAGAATAAGCTTGGGGTGAAGCAACACTGCAGGCCAGGGTTTGGAAAACGTGCTTATTTATACACTGTCATTCCGAAAAAAAAATCGGTTTGTGAAGCTGCTTTGTGATATTTCTGATAGTCACAAGCATTCAGCATCCAGTGGTGGAAGAAGTACTAAAATGTTGTACTTAAGTAAAAGTATCAATACCACAATATAGGGGTTTTCATACCACAATACCCGATATTATGACAACCGTCTATTATTATGTCTATGGTCACAAGGCCTTAATAATATGTATTGTATTTATTTGGGACATAACGCAACCGACAAGTGATCATGATCATGATCATGTCCCTGTCACTGTTTTGCCCTCTTTTTCAAAGCATTTTGTCAAAGACTATTGCCCGTTCTAAGCTCTTCCCTAATTTACCAAAAACTATTTTCCTGAAAGATTTACAACAAGAAGAAACACAGAGAAACGTTGCAGTCATGTAAATGCCCCTGTCTCTAGCCCTATAGCATTTTGGCTGATGGGCATTGCTTCTGATTCATCGTTGCAAGTTTCAGAATATTGCAGACCGTATATTTTGGATTTTGAATGTAGTTTTCAGTTCCACTTTGACTCTTTGATGTAAACTGATCCGTTAAGACTTTGGGCTCCCCCTCCCAGATCTCCTGCCAGATTTGTTAAAATCTTCTCAGCCCCTCCCTCCCACACCTGTGCCTTCCACCTCTGTACAGTAGATGTTCCAGTGCAGAATGACCTCTAACAGTAGATAGATGCTATTTATAATATGCACATGTACTGTATACAGTATGATCGAATGAATATTGTATTAGGCAAAAAAAAATGCAAACATCACAATTACATTTATAATACTTTGTCTAAAAGGTCCGTCCAAAAAAAGTCCTTGCGGTCTTGTTTCCATTGGGGTCCTTGGTATTCCATTCATAGACATATATACTGTAGCAACCAAACAGGTCAAATATTAACACAAATGTTACTACCTCCTCTTTTGGCCTCCAGAAAGGTGTGTTTTTAAGGCTGTTTTAAATGAGCCCAGCGAACTGCATTTTTTTTAGGGATGGGGTTAGACTATTCCAAACCTTGGTGGCACTGCTGTAGAAGGAGAATTTGCCCATGTTTGTTTTATGGGTGGGTATGTTGGTTAGTTATTGGATATCTATCTGGCTTGTCCACAAATGCTGAGATAGATAGATAGATAGCATATTGTTTAGAGTCTAAACAATTTAGACAGATGCTATATATTTGATGTTTACCTATCCTAGTTTCTTTGAAGCACTATATTGTTTTCTTTGCACTCTACTGACCCTGCAGTTTGTTGACTAGTGTTCATATTTACTCTGCTCTCGCACTTGTAAGTCACTCTGATTGCAAGTCACGTCCGCAAAGAGACTAAATTGTAAATTGTTCTAACAGCACTTTGGTTGCTCTCTGCGAAAAGTAATGAACAATTTAATTGAAAGAAAAATCTAGCTCTTCACTTGACTTAACTAAAACAAAAATGGATACAGTCTGCCAGTAGTGGCAAAGTTGTTTCACATTGGCTGCTGTAGTGTGTTGGCTGTGTGGAAAGCTTATTTATAGATGGGGTGGGGAGCCAGGGGAGGTGCCACAAGGGAGGAGGAGAGCCAGCTTGTTCTGAAACACAATGGCTTGTTTATTGTAACTCTCCTTGTTTATGGGAAGGGGCTACACATCGCACAGTGCACCTTTTGGTAGGTGTGTGTGCGTGTGTTTATGAGAAAAACGTAACAGTGTTTTCCCCCCTATAATTGTGTGTGCTCGTGTGTACGCGTGCATGTGTGCATGTGTGCATACGTGAATGTTTTATTTTTGTTTATTTGCCCCGAGGTGTGCCTTAGTCTGTGGACCAACAGTTATTTACGATCAAAGTGACTTGTTTTGGAAGACACCAGAAACACTTCTCCCTCTGCTAATAAATTTCAGCCTTTTGCAGTTTATGGGTTTTTAAATGATTTTGTACCATTAGCTCTAGGCCATTTCATACCTGCATAAGTTTAACACATGAGGAGAGAGAAATGTGGTGAGAGAGAGAGAAAAAGAGAGAGATTGATGGATTGATGGATTGATGACATGTTTGATGGTTTGATGGATTGATGGATAGAATTGACAGAATTGACGTTGCAACTTTCTCTTCTGAAGAGCTACATTGAATGGTCAATCCGAACTGTAATAAGATTATTTCTGGCCGTGTTTCATTTAGGGGTTTGTTGGATGTTACTGGATTCCAGCATGCATGGACAACTCCTGTACAGTTAACTTAATGCTGGCACACATAAACACCTAAATGAAACCCATCCAGAATTAATTTTATTACCCAACACTGCATGTCCTACTGTATGACTTGCCAAAATGTCTGCAGTAAAAATGGTCTACTTGTCTATGGAGATAACTCATCATCCTAGTATCTTGGTATAGTGTGTTGAATGTAGCACATTTATTTTAGTGTACGTCATTCTTGATTAATTACAAAATACTGTAAAGCTGTTTTTATTTGGCATCTATGAACCAGATCTATTGGAATCTCCATATTAATCAGTTTAACAGGGCTGGGATCAAAGGATTACATTATTTCAACCACCACAGAACCCTGAAGCACAGCTTATAAAATAAATATTATATCCTATATGGGGAGGCGATCATTAAGGCTTTAACATCCACTAACATCCATAAGCACTCGCTCTTTACTTCCCCTCCTGCCTCCTGCCTGTCTGTAGTTACTCAATTATTTACCACAAGTATCAATCAGGGATTCACTGTCCACTGATTTAAGCATATTAACCCCTGCCCACAGCAATGAGTGGCAGCATATTGTCAGTTAGCAAAATAATGGATGGACTGATTGTTATAAACTTTGTAGAAAGTTAACTTTACTTTTCTTTTTCTTTTTTTAACTCATTTTTTATTGGAACAAAGGATTTTCAAAAGACAAATACACATACATGAATGCAAGACAGAACATAAAAGTGGGGGGGGGGGGGGGAAACAGAAACAAAAAACCAGGACAGTTCAAAAACAAGAAAGAAAAAAAACCCGAATAGGCTGCATTCTACAATTGTTAGTTATTTTTCTATTACATATTGGTTATACATTGTCCATGGGCTGAAAGAGAGATGACCACTTTTCCCAGTATTTGTGTAATTTGTCCTCTTGTAGTCTGGTATGAAAGTTAGTTTTTCCACAGTGTATATTTCCCTTATTATGTCCATCCAATTGTCTTTGGTTGGGGGATCCTGTTGATACCAGCGACGCGTGATCGCTTTCTTGCTTGCTGCTAGAAAGATTTTGATTAAATATTTGTCATGTGTCAAGAAATCTTCAGGAATATTTCCCAACAACAACAAGGTACAAGTCTGAGGTATCTCAAAACCAAGAACAGCCTCTATGGTGGTGTGAATATCTCGTCAATATTTTTGAATTTTGGGCCATATCCAGAATAGGTGAGCGTGGCCCGCTTCCATGTGGCTACACTGTCTCCAGCATGGTTGATCTGTTTTCAGTTGCTTTGATTTAATTTTAGGTGTTATAAAAAAACGGGTTAAATTCTTCCAGCAGAACTTTACTTTTCTTTTTAACCAAATTCTTTGGTCAGAATTGTCCAGGAGCAAGGTCACAATTGAGGGCAATGTTAAAATAGAATATGTATTGTTGGAATTTTCATGAGAAATGGTGGGAATGATCAGGCTGCCCGAAGATAGTATTTGGTCAAAAGATAAAAGGAAAAAAAAGAAGGTCAAAAGTCAAGGTCACAGCCAATATTCTGAACGAACGGGCATATTTTATTAAACACTCGATCCTAAGGGTGCCCTGAAGAGATTATTAACTTTTGGCCTCATGGTTAAAAGTGGCCATGATGGTCATCATCCTAGTTTACCACAATAAATTCATTTTTAATCATTTTATTTGCATACATTACATTTGCACTGCAAGTACAATAAAGTAATTTGAAGATAGATTACACAAAGTATTCAGACTATTTTGGTTAATAAAGCTCCTTTTTTTTTGTCACACCCACACATTTTATGCACATGCACATCCATACACTTAGTCACCTTTGCAAACCACTACTAAAAACATTAATTTTAAAACTCCTTTTGTGGAGTAAGTTATTGTGCAAAAAGCTAGGTCTTTACATGAACTCCGCTCTGTGGGCCATATTGACGTCAACTTTAGAATGTCACACATTTTCAGTGACCGATGGCGAGACAGATCGTCTGAGATCTCATGATGAGAGGAGGAGCCTTACATTGTATGACTTAGTCAAGCCCCAGCGTTCGTCAGAAAGCAGTCTCTGGGAGATGATCGCACTCACTTAGCTTCAGTATCAGGTGAGGGGTATAGGTGTAATGGTTCTTGTCATAGGTGGAAATTGAATATTGCTCCTTGCCACCAGAGAGTAGATTTTATATAGGGCTTGCTGAACTTTAGCCCACCAGGCATCAGTGAAGCCTTCTTCAGTTTCACGGTCACATACATTGCAGTGGAGGCTGTGAGATTGCTATCTATATTGATGTACTCTATGGCTGGGTGATATGGACAAAATCAAATATCATGACATTATTTGACCAAATACCTCAATTTCGATATTGTTATGATAATATTGTATTGTAATGATAATATACCTTTTTTCTTGTCAGAAATAACAAAGATATCATATCTACAAGCTTTTAACACAATGCGTTGCATTGTGAGCTTGTAGGTCGTCTAGTTTAGAAAGTATAAAATAGGGGTTAATTGATTTAAACCAGGATAAATTATGCCTTATCACGATATTGCAAAATCCAAAATCCCAGACGATATCTAGTCTCATATCACTATATCACCATATAATATTGATATATTGCCCAGCCCTAATGCACTCACAGCTATCAAAACTATTGGACTACGTAGGCCTATACTGTAAGCTACTGATCATTTAGAATCAAATGTATAGTCATTACAGTAGGCCAACAATTGTTTGAGTGCATGATTAGATATCTGTTTGCAGAAGCTCTACACTCTGGTGTGACGAGAAGGGGACTTGTACAATTAAGCCTGATGAATGATCAGCCGATTTTACAAGCTCACAACGCGGCGTGGGTGCGATTGGTTGTGAGCTTGTAAATCTGCTGTTTTCGGCACAGGACACCATCATGCGACGGAGCATACATTTTTAGGAAGCAGCAATTGTTTATTGACAGGAGCTGCATGCTGCATCAGTTCTGCAGCGGGCCCATGAATAGTCATCAGCGAGTGCAGCACATGGCACTGTATGTACACGTCAGCTGATCATAAAATCGCTGTCATAATGAATGCCAATAAACAAGCGCACTCCGTTGAGCTCAAATTGTACATTGTAAAGGATTCAGTCCCCACAGAGTTAAAAAAGAAAATAAAGCAATGGCTCAGGAGGTAGATCGGTCATCTGGCAAATGGAAAGTTCCCGCTTTTATCCCGGTGCCTGGCGTCACGTCAAAGTGTCCTTGAGCAAGACACCGAACCCCTAACTGCTCCTGACGAGCCGGCCGGGGGCCTCGCATGGCTGCCTCCGCCGCCAGTGAGCGAATGATTGAATGTGAGGCGTTGTAAAGCTGGGAGTGTGGGGAAGACTATAAAAAG
This sequence comes from Gymnoscopelus microlampas, assembly GCF_963454915.1. NCBI lineage: Eukaryota > Metazoa > Chordata > Actinopteri > Myctophiformes > Myctophidae > Gymnoscopelus > Gymnoscopelus microlampas. The sequence continues at coordinate 21,545,432 of NC_139949.1, read as the reverse complement.
CATTCTGCACTGTAAATGCACTTTTTTTTTCGGTGACCATCTAGTGCAGTGGTTCTCGACCAGTGGTCCGGGGACCCCCCCAGTGGTCCTTGAGGGGGTTTCCAGGTGGTCCCCAGCTAAATGATGGAGAGTTGGTAACCAAATGGACCCTTATAGATCTTTAACTCTTGAGAGCGTGAAATGAAACCAAACGGACCCTTACGGGTCCGTTTGGTTTCATTTTACGCTCTCAAGAGTTACATTATTGTTAAATATCTGCATTGCTTAATTGGAGAATTGTTATTTTGATCAACGTTTGCCTGTTGTCTCTCCTAATGGTACCACATCAATACAGCATGGAATCGTGGACAAAATCGTATCCAACGATAACAAAAGTCTTGGGTCTGAGAGGCTAAATCTCATCAAACGGTGGTCCGTGGCTCAAAGACCGAATAAATAATGGATCTTTATATGATAAGGGTTGAAAACCACTGATCTAGTGCCTTTGTTCAGGACATTTCACATCTTTTAGGACCAGTTAATTTCCCCATGTTTCTTATATTGTCTTTGGGAACATCAAAGGTAGGGTAAGTGATATGATGCAAAATGTTTTTTTGTTAAAAGGTTAAAGCACTATATTCTGATAGTAATAATTGCTATAGAAGTGTTTGTTCAGTAACAGGAGTCTTGCTGTCTCTCCAGCACTTTAATAATCAGAATATACATTTTCAGGTAGGTGGCAAAATTCCAGCCAATCAGGAGAGAGTGCCCATTAATCAGTTTCATTTTTATAGTGCTCACGTTCCAATTGTGTCTGCTCACTTCTCTGTGTCATCTCTTCCAATTTCACAGTTTAATCTGTATCCTAACTGAGTTCTCTTTCCTGATTGGATAAAATTGGTATCCCAACCTGAAAATGCATTTTCTGTTTAATAAAGAGCTGGAGAGACATGGAGACTCCTGTTACTGAACAAACACTCTAGCAATGAGTATGAGAATATAGAGCTATTTAACACTTATTTTAACCAATGAAAATCACTTACCCTACCTTTAAAATAAAACAACAGTCTTAGCTGTGTGCATAAGTCAAAGAATTATCACAAAACCTCTATTTCATGACAGAACAGTGGACTGATTAAATGGAACATTTGATGATAAAAATGCAGTCCTGACCCTAAGGCAGTTGCCACTGTGTCGCCAATGAGCTGTTCAATGAGCATATTGCAACGCAGCACAGCAATATTTTCTCTCATCTGTCCCGGCAGGGATTTCCCGGGCAACGTGGAGGTGATGCAGCTGGATTTCGAGATGGAGAACTTCACCAGCCTGTCGGTGACGCGGAGGATCAACTGGAACATCGACTACAAGGGGCAGAACCCACCCCCTGACTCTGAGAAGGTGGTGACGGAGCTGACGGTGGTGCAGAGGGACATCCAGGCTATCCTCCCCCTGTCCATGGTGAGTACATTATGACGTACATGATCCAGGACATGTTTCTTTAATCAATTAAGACCAGGCGTCAGTGTAATTTAAGATTTCTTTGGGCTTTGCTTGTAGATCTGCTATTTTTTGAAAGATCGTGGGAAGTTTGAGCAAATCATTGAATATAGATATATGTTTTGAAGCGAACAACTTCTGGGGGTCCCTAGAACAGCATATTTTGAGATGGGGGTCCGTGGCCAAATACATATCATTTTGGGGTGTATGTTTTAGATGTATGTATTTGGCCGCGGACCCCCATCTAAAAGTGTTTTGCTCCAGGGACCCCCCATAAACAAAGATTTGAGTTACAAATGTTCACTTTGAAAATATATATATTCAAAGATTTGCACACATTTTCAAGATTGTTCAAAAATAGCAGATCTACAAGCTCATAGCGCGGCACTCGGTGCCGCGCTATGAGCTTGTAGATCTGCTAGTTTTGAATATCCAAAGACATCTAAAGTGACACAAATGCGTTCCCGGATTGAATGGGTTAACGAATGGTTCACTCCTAATATGCTATGCTCATATGTCCTTGGTACACTGGGTTCAGTGGCAGATCTTTTCTTTACCTTCTGGTATTGCCACCATCTCAACAATGAGATGGTTAAAGGAAAAGGAATACTTCACCCAAAAAAATGTCAATGTCTATCAATTACTCACCCCATGAAGCCTTGAATTCATGGAGCATTAATGACCCAATAATTCAATAATTGAGGACTCTGCTGTGGTAGGAGACCAAAAGTAAACTACAGTATATAAAAGAATAATATAAACGCCAAAACAACTCTCAAAGTGTAATCACTGATGAGCCCTACTGATGATTCAGGTTAAAAAAAATAATGATAATAATATTAATAATAATAATTTTAGATTATTATATGATTTCAAGATGCTCTTATACTTGTCTGGCTCAGTGCAGAAAGCTCTACAGTATGTGGTTAGCATAAGATGTGTTTTATTATAGTTGTACATGCCACTCCCCTCACCCCCAGAGGCCCATCATTGCACAACCCCACTCAACAATGTTCTACTGGTGCTCCATATGTTCTAATGCGTTTCCATTACTTACTTACTTACTTGCTTACATTATCACTGAGTGATATTATTTGTAGAGAGCCAATGGAGTCTCAAAAGAGAATTTGTAATTGCCCACTCGTTTAATTGTGGCGCTACTCCTGAATGGTGGTAATTAGTGGGGTTGGTAAACTGATGGTGGGAACAAAGGAAAATAAATTAAGCGAATACGATACAATAGGGGACAGCCCTTAGGTTTAGGCCCTCTCTCATGTGGTCTCGACTATAGCTTTCTATGAAATGGAGAGTGTCTCAGCTCGCCTGAAGGAGATTTCATTATGATTAGAATCCAGCCCCTGAGGTAAATGTTGAGGTGATTCAAGGTCCCACCACCGGTGTGTGGTGGGACATTGAATCTGTTAAGCATTGGCCAATTACCTTTGACAAAAAAAAAGAAGTTTTACATATGAAAAGGGAGCGCCTGGACCTTGCAAACCTTCTTATACATTAAATATCCTTTATTGGGTGAACTCTCTGCATCACCGATTCCAAGAGGTTCAAAGCATGGTTCCGCTCTATAGTTTATTCCTCCATTTGGCTCGACTGTATTGTTTTAAAGTCTCATTAGACTCACAAACACATTTTGCAGTACTTTAGTGATGAAATAATAATAACAAAGGAATATTTAATGAGAACCTCCTGTGTTCAGGGTGGACAGACAGATTCTCATGTCGGATTAGGGCACGAGTACAGCACTGTAAAGCTCTCTGGTGCCTGGCTCATGGGCACTTCCTCAGCGCTGGTGGCAGCATGGTCTCATTTGACCTGCTCAATGACCATACCGACAGAATAACTATACTGCATACAGTATTTAACACAATAAAACTTTTCCAACCGTGAAATTCAAAGGCTACTGAACTATTACACATTCCATTGTATAGAAATGTGCAATAGACTACTGTAGCTACTACCCGCTATACTTAACGAGTACTTAACCCGTTCCTTGTGCGCAGATACAGAAACAGCAGAGACGACCACAGCTGTTTTTAGACCTGAATGGTCTCTGTATTTTATTTGCTCTTTTATTATGCAGTGCTTTTTTACTGCAGCATGAGACCCCCCCACACACACACACACACACACACACACACACACACACACACACACACACACACACACACACACACACACACACACACACACACACACACACACACACACACACACACACACACACACACACACACACACACACACACTATCACCATGGTGCTGCTAGTAACTGCATCATTACTGCAGTGGAAGGCAAACATAACCACTTAAGCCCTACATACTTTGTTGTGCGATGAAAGTAGGAGACAACCTCAACGCGTTGCATTAAGATGCGTTGTTTTTAAGTTGCCTGGAAATAGCAGATCTACAAGCTTACAGTGTGTCGTTATGCAACACGTTGTAAATTAATGCCCTAGTTCATCATACCAGAGTGTCGCACAAAAGTAGTGAGAATAGCAGATCTACAAGCTCACAAAGCACCACGAATCACGACGCAACGTGTTGTGACATTGTACTGTAGAGCGGCTATTTTCACTATTTTGAAACGTTTTTAAAATAAAAGGTTTCCACCCGACATGTAAAACCACGCTTTAAAATGCATTAAGTACATACAGTAGCATGTTAGACTACCTACAGTCTGTCAAGAAAGTCTCTGCGAGTAGATTTTCATACCGTACCAAAGTGAATGGAATCCAACAATGGCTTCATGGAAAATCTAACAAACCACGGGGTATGCTTTGGAAAATGATTGGCAGTAATGTCAAGAATACTGTGAGTCGTATTATTCAGTGGCCTAAATATGCCAGACCAGCAGTTTTACTCTGTCCCTTCATTGCAGCCGCACAGGTGGCTTATTTTAGGGCCAAATCACAACAAGTTGTCACAAGGCACTTTAAATATCGAGCAGAGACCCAACGTTTTTCTCTCCTGTGCAATCATTTGGCTGCAGTAGCAAGGACAACTTCCCCTTTAACGGGAAGAAACCTTGAGCAGAGCCACCAGGCTCCTCTTGGGTGGGGGGACCATCTGCCTTGTTAGGGGGGAAGGGGGGGGGGGCACATACGATGGACAGCAGCGACAAGAATAATAACAACAACACCAGTAGCAACTATAATGACAACAACAGCAATAAATATGTTTTTACATTTCTGCCTAATAAAATATTCAAAATTCAATCAATCAAAGTCCACAGCCATATTCCAAAGACCCTCGATCCGCAGCTGGGGGTCCGCAATCACGATCCATGGGAGCGTACTAATGTTGTTCAATAACAGCCTGTGTGCCTGCAGTGCGTGGGCCTAAGACTCATGGGTGGCCCCATGAAACGTGCTTCAAACTTAGGCAAGGTTCCCATTGCAAGGAAAATTAATCACTCCAGAAAATCATTGCAACCTAGTAAATTCACACTGTGTCCACCCGCAGTGGGAACGCCCTAGTGCTCCCCATTAGCCTCTCTGGGCACTGCTGACATTGTTGAAGGATCTAACCAGTCTTGACCCATGACTGATCAAGTGAAAAAGGGAGCACTCCAATCGGGATCAAGTCAACCTCCTAATTAGCGAGGTGCTAGGAGGCAGAGTGGGAATGGATTTAGGACGGCACCTGGTATAGAGAGCAGCAGCAATTATATCCAACAGGCTGACCATTCAGAGCGCCATGGTGTTTTGCAAACATGTATTGTTTAACATGGGAAAGAATTTGATTCAACATTTCCTCCATATTCTGAAGGCAATCGGCGTCAAAATAGCAGATCTGCAAGCTTTTAGATCAGCTATTTTCTGCGAAGATCTGTAGGAGGAAAAAAGGAGGGGGCCTGGTACAGATCTCTGGGGGACTCCAGACAATGAAGTATATAGGGTTTAACTGGTCAAGGCGGGGGTTTAATTAACAACCATGACAAATGATTACACACACATGGAACAATGGAAGGAGATTAGGTGGCTAGGCTTTGCACTGTGAGAAGGGGGATTCAAATGAGCAATCTCACCTTAAAAGTCTTGGTCATTAAGCAGCTTTTCTGCATTTTAAGTTGGAATAATATACATTAAAGGGCGTGTTGGGCGAAATGTCTTGAGAACTTTAGAGCTTTAGCTGTCTGGTTACTTTTGAAGATGCCCATATCGACGCCCATATGGTTTAATGTCTCTTGCACGACTTGGCTTTAACTGCATTCTGTATTATGTTTAGAGGGAAAATCAATGAGCTAGAACTTAACTGTACTGTATTTGGTAGTATAGAAACGGTAAGGCAGGAGCTGTGCGAGGAGTGATTCCTGGCAGCTATAAGTTGAGCTTCCGCTGCCCACCGTAATCTCTTAAATGCCATCTGACCTGACCGTCAAACAGGGGCTCAGCTCTTGGCTCTTTTCATATTTATATTATGTAAAAAAAAAAAGACCCCATGAACAGGGCTCAGTACCCAGGTACTATAAAGGCACACTTTTATGCCCACCATTAGAGGTTAATGAGCACTGACGACGAATGCCTGTGCACTGACGGGGCCTGCCGTTGGATTTCAAAGGTCAAGGTAATATACAACGGCCGTTAAAGTGAAAAGTGCATCATTGAACGGCCAATGGCAGAGAAATGGACAAAATACAGCAAAAGATGAGAAGGGGTGCCTGGTGGCTCGGGCCGGTTGTCGCGCGGGCTGTGTGTTGTGAGTCCGACACCTGTCTTTGTCTCGCTTGTCCCGTACCCTGTCTCTCTGTGTTATCCTGTCTGCAATATATATGCATATTATGTATGTGTAACGCCCGGCATTCGAACCGCGGTCTCCCGCGTGAAAAGCCAACATCTTAACTACTAAGCCAAAGGGATATCTCTATCGCTCGGGGGAGATATTAGAGTTTCAGGCCACCACGCTGAGGTAGTGAACCACTCTGTTACATATGTATGTATGTTTATGTATATGTACATGTACGTGTGTGTGTGTGTGTGCGTGTGTGTGTGTGTGTGTGTGTACATATACATATATACACGTGTATATATACGTATATATATATATATATATATATATATATATATATATATATATATATATACACGTATATATACATGTGTATATATGTATATTATACATATATACACATGTATATATACGTGTATATATATATATACACACACACACACACACACACACACACACACACACACACACACACACACACACACACACACACACACACACACACACGCACGCCACATTTCTAATCACATGAAAGTCACTTTGTTGGGCCCTTTGTGACATTACAGAGAAAGATGGTATCCTACAGCACATGCTCTTGGTTTCTTTAGCTGAGGAATAATTGCCATTGTAAGGATGAAGGCAGAGATAGGGACCAAGCGGCACTTTGGCAGCTAGCGCTGCTGCACAACCACTGACAGCTTGTTAGGACAGATCAGCATTTTCACAATGTGCTGATACGGATAGGTATAGCTGGGGTGGGCGGGTCAAGGTTTATACCAAATGCACAAATGAGATACTTGTTTCAAAGGGGGAACACAAAGAAAAGGTGACACATAATGGGATTCCAGAGTCCATCAGCTCTGATCGTAATGGAAACATGACATGGGAGGGAAGGAAAGATGGAGGACGGGAGAGCGGCAAGGAAACAAGAGACAGAAGAACAATTCAAATGAAAAAGAAAAGACAAAAATCCCAGGATGTAAATGTTTGCTACTGTAAGCTGATTCTCTTCCAACAGGGGGCTGACCTGCTGCAACTGGGGGCCAGGAAATGATTTCAGGGAAGCGCCACTGATTTAACAGTGTGTGGAGTGGGAGACTTCTTAGAGGTTGTGGTTAAATCAAATTAAATCTGTGGCTCTCCGCATACATTAGACCACTATTGACCGCACCAAGTCAGCGAAGCCCAAATGAGGTGTCCCATTAGTTGGGAGAAAGGAGTGATGGAAGGGTGAGAAAACAAGGGCAGTAAACTTGGTGGTAAACCGATAAATGTTCACGGATGCATTCTTCAGTCCAGCACCTGGTGTGATGTGCGTGCTTTTGTAAACGTATACATAAACCGGTAGCTACGTGAGAATGGTCAGCTCCATCACTCACCTTTTTTGCTATGCTGAATTCATAAAGTACTGTAAGAGGTTAAGGTCCTCAAGAGACGTGAACTACAGATACATCCACACACAGATGTTTGCCCATAGTAGGATTGTTATTACTCGGCCGTTGCCCAATCTACCCGGGAACGATGCAAAGTAGCCATTGTATCCGTCTGTCTGTGACAATTACATTTCAATTCAATAAAATGTCATTATTGTGCCAAATCACAAGCTGTCTCAAGACACTGTCCCTTCCCTGGCCATATATGGAGATCTCTGTATCTCTCTGTCCTTGTCTCTTTTTTGCCTATACTGTATATCTGTCGGCATATCGGTCAGATCAGCAGATCTTGACAACCACCTATCCGACCAACTTCCTGCTCAGTACCACATTCCCTCAGGTTCTCGAGATACGTGAACTACAGTTATGCTAGCACACACATTATGAGATTTCGCACATTTATTGTAGGATTATTATTATTGTTTCAGTTTTTCCAGTCATGAACCAAAAGTTCATCATACATTTTTTTTCCAGTATCAAACTTATGCCACCACCTTTCTAGTCCACAGTGCAAGAAGAAGTACATTTTCAGTTATTTATCACCTCCCTAATCCCTTATCTCTTCCCTATGCAGCATCTACTGTTTTACAAGTATTGTAAGATTGATAAATGAAATTCATTCATGAAATTCCATTGATTCCAACTATTGCATTGTATATGTCAGTATAACCCAAATCCTTTTGTGTTCTTTTGTTTAGTTTTACAAGTTAATTCAGTGCATTTCTTACATCAAATCAGATATTGTGAACCGTAAGGTGACTGCAACAGACTTATGCTGTTGTGCATGAGTTTTCATTGGGTTGAAGCCATCTCGCTGCTGGATATATCACACACTCAGTGTGGGGCGCAAGTGATTACACAGGAAACCATGAAAACTAGAAGGGCGTAATTTCTCACATGCTTTTCCTGCTGCTTTATTAACACCTTAAAGATGAGGGCCTGACATATATTTTATTTTCACTGTGTTGAATTAGGGAAATGTCCATGGCCCTGGTCTCTCTCCTGCATGGGCCCTGCGAGCGTCACAAATGAGATAATGCGCGTACCCTTTTTGCAGCCTCCATGCTCTGCAAAAAAGTAATACAAAAATAACAACACAATAATAATGAATGGATTCACACTTCAACTGAAGGCGTGTATTTTAATTGGCTATTTCCTTTCCATAGCAGTCAAAATACACATGTTGATGGACACACAATTTTGGCCTTGTTTAAGAGTAAATAAAGTGTTAGTTTTACATGATTATATCCAGCTTGCTATTTCGTTTTCCCACAAGATGATTCTTTGTCAATAGTGTTACTGTAAATATATGCACATATTTTAGCAAGCATATAACAATTTTCTCCCCATCAGACATGTGTTTCCAATACAGTTATTGTCATTTATTTAGTCTTGTTATAGTTTACCCCGTTCCTAGTTATAAATTCCTCTGTTTAAAAATATCTAAATTCCACAGTTCATGTATGTTCCGATGTTATGCCAATGGCGAATTGTTCTCTCAGTGTTTACAAGGCCTAATTAAAAAACGTTTCCATTTACAGAAATGCAACTGAACACATTTTCTTTGCGGCTGTAACTTACCTAGATATTGTAATGAATATATGTGAATATTTGTGAATATACCCCCCCCCCCCCTCACCTGAGAAGAGTGAAGGTGATTGAAATACAGTGACGGAGGGTCAACTGTATTTCAGATCAGATGAATGATTGTTGAAGTTTGTGCCTAGTTTGCAAACTTTCACCGTGCCTACAACTTCATCTTTTGCTGCAAAACCCGTACAAAATGATGATTTATCCTTTTTTTTGTGCTTAATTTCAATCTCTGTCATATTTGCTGACATAAAGGTACTGTATAAGGCTTGTTGCTGCATAGTCATTGCAATATTGCAGGTGATTATACAGAAACCATTGAAGAGGGGCCTTGGCTACATGAAAGCAGGTCTGCCATTGCACGAAAAACGTTAGAAATGGAAATTTTGGAAATGATTTGCAATCTTAAAAAATAAATGACACCGTGGGGGAGTGAGCTCTTTCCATCAAACTGCTCCATGATGTGAAATGTCTCTTGCTTTCTCTTCACAGGATACCGAGATCATTAACACAGCCATCCTGACCGGGCGCACTGTGGCCATTCCTGTCAAGATGGTCTCCATAGAGATGAATGGAGCCGTCACTGACATATCATCCTTCGTGCAATGCAAGTCCTCCAATGAAGACATTGTTAAGGTACTGTAGAGGAAAATCAATTCCCTGAATATCCATAATCTTGAGTCAGGTGTTCACGTAGAAAATGTCCTCATCTGTCCCTCGCGCCTCGCACTGTAAAAAAAACACAAAAAACAGCACCACTGTTAAAACCCCATGAGAGCATAAAAACATCATTATATGTTAGCCCGTGTGTGCTTTCGATTAAATTTCTGCCGTATCTCCCTTATGAATCGATGGACGTACATTCTGAAATGCCACATCTAAATCAATAAAGCGACAAAAGCAGTGGTAATGGCTCCATATCGTGGGTTTTAAAACACTACTCCCACCACACTTGATCTATAGTCAGTCGAGCCCTACAGAGATACTGTACGTTGTGTTAATCTAGTGCAAAGCCCACTGTCTTGTGTCTTTCATTTTGCCAAGGGGGGATGGCAGCAGCCACAACACCATTGTCCCGGGAAGCAGAACAATCATCACTCAGACCTGCAGGGAATGCAAGCTTGAGGATAGAATATCAACTTCCCATTAGTTTTTTTTTAACCCATTAAGACCGGGAACGCATCTGATGTGGGTCATTTTTAGATTTCTTTGGCTATTCAAAAATAGCAGATATACAAGCTCACAGCGCGGCACCGAGTGTGAGCTTGTAGATCTGCATTTTTTTTTTAAATCATGAAACTTTGTGCAAATCTTTGAATATATATTTTTCAAAGCGAACGTTTGTAACTCAAATCTTTGCTTTCGGGGGATTCTGCAAATGTCTTCTAAATCATAACAGTTTGTTTTCTTAAAATGTACGTTGCTATAATCAGTGGTTCTCAAACGTTTTTTCATGTCAAGGACCTCCAAAATGACCCGTCTCAAGATATGTTGTTCCAGGGACCCCCCCCAGAAGCAAAGATTTGAGTAAAAAAAAATAGCTTTAAGAAACTATATATTCAAAGATTTGCACGCATTTTCACAATTTTTCAAAAAATAGCAGATCTACAAGCTCATAGTGCAGCACTCGGTGCCGCGCTATGAGCTTGCATATCTGCTATTTTTGAATAGCCCAAGGAAATCAAAAAATGACAGAGACGCGTTCCCGGTTTGAATGGGTTAAAGTAAATTGCAGAGCAATCACAGCAACGTTCAAAGCACGATAGGGGATGTGATTACACACTATTTTCTCCAGTCAAATACGATCGTAATGGATTGCACTGTAGGGGAGGAGGACAGCTATGTGGCCAATAGAACAAAGCGTGAGCTGAAATTAAATAACATCAGATCAGACATAGCATATTGAAAGTAGTCTCGCGTAGCCAGACCCCACAGAAAATGAAAAACAGCGACCTCTGCTTTTCTGATATTCTGTGGAGTCTGGCAGGAGTATAATGTTAGACTAGAGCGCAGGGAAACACCGGTTTCATGTCTGCCTATAGCGCATCACTTCCGGTTGGTGCGACCATGTTTTCATTCCCACTAACAATATTTCTACACGGAACACTAACACCACTTCTCCCAGAGAACATGGATGGTTTTGGTTATAAGCCCACTTGTTTCCATGATGAAAGAGTAATTTAAAATGTGAATATCTTTCCGTGGTTTTGTCCGCTCCGAGGACGCTATTGTTAAATTAGTTTCGGCTAGTTTCGAGGGGGGGAGGGTGGATCATGGTGGATGGACACGTGAATCCCGCCCACTACATTTGATTGGGTAAAGCGCGGCCCACTTCCTGATCTGAAGGCACGCCCACTTTTAGCCAATGCGCACTGGTTAGGACGAACCGCTCCGACAGATTCCACCGCAGGTCGGAATCTGTTCTTGAGAGATTATATTGAAAGTGATGGTGTAGAGAAGATGTAGTGACCCTAGATCAATGCACCGCAGCCTGTAGGCCAACTTTGGGCCAAGCTTTTCAGATAATGGTGGAGAATATCATAATGCTCCCTGCCCCGCATCTGTTGCCACCAGGGTTTGATTTTATTAACCACTTAACGTAAGCCCTACATTCTTCATGACAATCAGCGAAATTAGCCGATCCACAAGCTCACAACGCATCACAAAGTGACAGGTTGGGAGCTTGTAGTTTGGCCGTTTTAAAAATGTCCACATTTTTTATCCCTCGATTTTTGTAACTCTTTTTTTCACCCGGTGCTAATTTGCTAAGTTATCCTAGGCACTACACTCCCCCCACCAGCCTAGGGAGCCCAGGGCCGAGCTATTGCCTCCTTCAATGCATGAGAGCCAACTGACCCTCTTGTCACCTGACAGGGGGGAGTTTCCCCGGTAGGACGTAGCGCGTGGAAGGAACACGTTATTCCAACCAGTTCCCTTCCCCTCCATCAGGCGCCCCGGCTTGCTAGGGGGAGGCAGTATAGTGACCAGGATTACTACATGTTTTTGTGAGGGTATTAACTACCCTGGGAGACACAGGGAGAACATGCAAACTCCACACAGAGTGGGACGTTTTTTTGCTATTTTTGAATTACAAAAAAAAAGAGGAATTTTGACAAATTTTGGCAAACTTTCCCAAAATAGGGATAGCCTATTTTGTGGTTAATGTGGTTAAACTACAGTCTACATTTCCCAAAAGTAAAAGCATGTATTTAATTCAGTCTGAACAGAAGCAGGGATAAAACATATACCCACTGGTGATAAAAAAAAAGAAATGAATCACCAGAGGGGGGATATCAAATCAAATCCTGGTTAAGACACTCAAGTGAGGTCTAAGACCATGATTTACAAATAGTACAGCATATTCAAGCCAATTCCAGAATATGTTAAAAACAGACATTGTAACAAAGAATATTCATAACCATGTCCTTATGGCTTATGCCTGTTGTGCTCTGTCAGAAGACGGATGGAATTGGCTTCACCCCTGTGATTTCATAAGCTGCGTCGTGTTAAATGCACTGCTAAAAAACAAAAACCCTCGAGGTGCTCATAAATGTGGTTGATCATAACCACTGGTGCATCGTCCTCGCTCTGCATGAGTCTGCAGGCAGATTAGTTAGGCACAAGGGGGCTCGCCGAAGAGAGTAGGAGTTTTATTATAATTCGATCAAAGCGTTTCATGGGGCAGAGATCAGAATGACACCACACACAGTCATAAATATCCTGTGTAGCTTTTATAGGTTTTGAGAGAGGATTGTCTGCATTGCTGTTGGGCTGACCACACTATAGAGAGTTGGAACAAGTGTTGATATGGGATGGCTGGTTCCTTGGCACTTCACATCATGTTCTGTCAACCATTAAAGGCGAGGCATTAGGCTGTGTAATATCGAGTGAGTTAGCTTCACTGCCCCTGCCACTGAAGTTTAGAGACTTATTCAGGATGGGACCTTCAAGTCCGGGAAATGCACAGGTCCTGACAGTTCAATAAAGCATTCAAAAGAATGCAAAAACAAGAAAAGAAAAGAAAAACAAAGATTCACAAAGTTGGAGAAACAACGTTTTATTGTGTATTTTTTAACAGGGCACACACTGTTCAAATCATGGCAGTCATGCAGACCTATTCTAGTTGTCATTGTCTTATTTCCGCTGATATATTTTGTTTGCCCACAACAGTCCCCACTTTAGTTAAATGAAGTGACAGGCTTTAGAATGTCCCGTCATATCTGCATGGCACTGGTGCCTGAGATTGGAATTTAAACCGCATTTGAAGACAGATTACGCCCTAAACCTCTATCCTGAACAATGCTTTGTTTTCACCCCAGCTTGCTTCCATTTGGATAATTGCCAGCCTGCCATTGTTGCAATTTGTTCCCAACTTTTGAAAAAGGATGTGCTGCTCTCATTTTTCTTTGAGGGGACTGTTATTTATTTATTTGTTTACTTGTAGGGTTCCTCCTCTCCCTCCAAAGGAAATAAATAAGCCACAGTATATGTCAATGTTGGCAGATAAGTGAACCGTGCGTACTGTATATGTGCGTGTGCACACGCTCAAGCGTATCTGCACACAGGCCTGTGCGTGAGTGAGTGCACACATAAATACAAGTGCATAGACACACATGCTTGTGAATGCACATTTGTGTGCACTTGTGTATTTATGCATGCATGTGTGTGCTCACGTACTGTACGTGAGAAACCTCACGTGTGTGTGTGTGTGTGTGTGTGTGTGTGTGTGTGTGTGTGTGTGTGTGTGTGTGTGTGTGTGTGTGTGTGTGTGTGTGTGTGTGTGTGTGTGTGTGTGTGTGTGTGTGCGCGCACGCAAACACATGCAGGCTAGTGATGTTGTTCAAGTGCCCGAGGGTTCAGCTCAGGCACGGTTGTGCAATGTGGGGAGAAAGGTTGGCAGAGAAAGGTAACACAGTCAGAATGAGAGTGAGAGATATATAGTGAGAGAGAGGACCTCCCTCCATCACAAGAGCACCCAATCATCCTCTCTCCCCAGGCTGTGTGAGTCCCATCACCTCATATGTGACGATGGAGATAAAGCCTGGTGTCAGATGTCCGTGTGTGTGCCCACGGTCATCCTGCCCTGTGTGGGTTAAAGCAAGCCTCCCTGGCCCCATGCCTCATCAGTGTTGACACATTCACCTTTTAGTGGAGCCCCCCTGCAAGTTTAGAAGGGGGAAATAAGGTGGGGGTGTTGTGTGGAAGTGAAGTAAATGCCCGCCTAGAGGATGCTCCTGTGTCACGAAACCGTCTGGTCAGTTGTGCTGTCTGCAGGTCACGAGGGGGCATTGAGGCGTGCTTGCAGTCACGGTTAACACGATGGCACGGAGGGAGAAGGCAGTCTCATCGTTTAGGTGTTAAGACCATAGCTGAATAGGTAGAGAGGAAGTTAATGCCATTAATTATAGCCATGGGATGACCAAGCCCCCCCCCCCCCCCCCCCCCCCTGTGGAACAGCATTTATTTGTTTTGCCCCTTAACCACATTAACCCTGGTGTCTCTATTTTGGGCATATTATTATTGCCATTAATGGTAAAAAAAAAAGAAATACACATTTTAGATAACTTTAGCTATTTGTCATATGATGAAGTATGATGAAGGCTTAAGTGGTTAACAGTGGCTCAAGATGTAGGCATGCCATGTGCAGCGGCCTTTAGCAATACACCTGCATGGTCTATACAAATTCATTTAATTGACTGCGTTTACTTGACATATTGCCTTATGCCTTTCCCCCAAAGGAATAAACAGTTAGATTCTAGTTTTAAAGAAACGTCACTGCGAAACCTGAGACAGGTTATCAAAACAATTTAATATAAAGTTGGGTGCTGTGCTAGCTTACTGACGCTAGATTGTCCACAGCAAGTTGGCACGTTCATGCGAGTCCATCAGAACACTGGCAGTTAGCACTAGGAGTGCTGCTTATAAATGATGACACTGCAGCAGCTGTGCTGTGCTGCGAATCCCATTTTATGCCATTTCTCAACGGCAACAAACCTCACACTGTTCATGCAGACCAGAAATAGCAGGTTTTTATGTCGTTACTGTACTCGCCACAGGTCATATTTCAAAGGGAATGAGTGAAAAGAAAAACAAATGGTAGCTAGCTATACGGTATACGCCAGTGCATATGTTTCTCTACGCTACTAGTCAGTTCACCTCCCGTTGTAGCAGATGTTTTGTTGAATTAGGCCCGTGACACCTTCCAGAAGGCAAGACAGCAAATATGAGAACACCAGAGCCACAGATAATTTTCAAACTCAACATCATCAATCTCAACAACAATAGGCTAATGGGGTTCGGCTCATTTAGCAGATAAGAGCTAAATGAACTCATTAGTAACAGTTGGAGCGAGCTTAGCAACACATTCATAACGCGTGAAGAAATGCTTCATAACAGTTACAAGGCCCATTCACAATATTGATACAAGCCTTTGTATCAGCCTTAAATACACAGTATATCATAGCTGTCGCCTGTCGGACAGGAACTTTGTGTCTCCATATATCATTATCTCTGCCACGCCACCGGCCGGACCGGCCGGTGGCGGGGATTACGTTTTTACCACTGTCTGTGTGTGTCTGTCTGTCTGTGTACGGCTAGCGCACTTTTCTAGTCATCTTTTTTCATAAATGATTGCTCTATTATATTGTCGTAAAAGTACCTAAAAGAGATGATCTACAAGCTCACAACGTGGCCGTGCCGTGTGGTGACATGTTGTGAGCTTGTACATCTGTTTAGCTATTCTTTTATGAATTCACCTACTGTATAATGATAATAAAACAGTTTTTTGGACACTGATACTGTAAGGTTTCTGTCCGACAGTGAAGATATCTACTATATAACACCCATGACATCTTTTTTTATGTTTCGGCAGAAAGTTTTACCTAGAAAAGTTATTCCATTTCTGTCTGGAAAACGTGCTCTGCCATGCCTTTGTGGTGAGAATGTGAATGTCACCGAGCTGGCGTTGGCTCTGCTCGCAGTGCCAAAACCCATCAGGACTGACTGGGTCTTTGCTGTGCGTGTCCTTCACATGGAGATGTGGGTGTCATGTCCTGCTGCTCCATGATGTGCCTGTTGACGAGACGGATTGGAATTGTAGGCCAGTGGTTCTCAAACTTTTTCGTGCCAAGGATCCCCAAATGGATTATATGTTTGGCCGCGGACGCCCCCCTCCCTCCCCCCCCGCCTGAAAATGTTTCGTGCCGGGGACCCACAGAAGGGAATATTTGTCAATTTGTATTAAAAAGTATTCAAAATCTTCCCACCAATTTCGAGATTTTTTTTTTAATAGCCAACTTATGAAATATGGATAATGGGGTTAAAATTATCTCTATTAACACATTTTGCTGGGGACCCCCTGGAACCCGCCCCAAGGACCCCTAGGGGTCCCCGGACCCCATTTTGAGAACCAATGGTGTAGGCTACTGCCTAGTGGTTCTCAACCTGTGGGCTGGGGCCGTGAGGACATCGTAAGTGGGTCCTCAAATAATTGGCAAAACACTATATTGTAATGATAATTTTGTATAAATATTAAAATAATGAATGTAAAAAAAGTATGGCATTTTTTCTTTAAAACCTTGAATAAATAGGAATACAAGTGATTGATTGATTGTTCATTAAAATAAACATGCTCTGGATTTTCATGTTGGCCCTGCCACCTGATAAAGGAAAGGTTGAGAACCACTCAACCGCTACTGTCAGTTTTTCTTTCACTTTTTTAAATTTAAAAGTTTCTTACTGTTATTTACCCAGTGTAGCCATGCTGAGAACCAGTGCCCTTTACCGCAACATCCTGCTTCACAGTCTCTCTCACACACACACACACACACACACACACACACACACACACACACACACACACACACACACACACACACACACACACACACACACACACACACACACAGTCACACACACACACACACACACACACACACACACATTAAAGAAGAATGGAGTACCACCGCGCCTCAGCCAGAACAAGGCAGGTCCGGTGCACAGTGGTGGAAAAAGTACTCAAATCTTTTACTAAGTAAAAGTATAGATCTACAAGGCAAGCTCACATTGTGTTGCATTGCAACACCTTGTGAGCTTGTAGGTGGGCTATTTCCAAATAGCTGATGTATAAAATAGGGCATAAGTGGTTAAATCGTTATGTTTCTGATAAAGTGAAAATATTTTAATTTCAACACCAAGGTGGCGTACAAAATATGTTGTAGCCTTTTTTTTTGCATTTAGATTTTGAATGCTCTTTTGCCTGGAGTATCTGATAAGGTAAGAGATAAGACGCAATTTTAATTACACCCGAGGGGAAATTCAGTTGTTACAGCAGCCAGCAGCAGAATAAATATAAAGATTACAAGATAAGGAGCAAGTAGCACCACTATATTGGCTATATTGGTTAATGCATTTCAATAACATTATGCATAAAGCTATGCTTTAGCCCAGTGGTTCTCAAACCTTTTTAATTTCAAGGACCCCCGTAACTCGCAGAGTTACAGACCTGTAAGGGTGCATTTGCATCTGCCTCAAGGAACTCAGGGTCTCCACTTTAAGAACCACTCTTTAGCCACTTATTCCCATGTGAGGCCTTTCACAATTAAGCAATAATTGACGAGCTATGCCATAGATCAGCACACCTATTCTAATATAATAGCAAAACATGACCTCGAGTGTATTACTGTGATTATATCCTACTATAATTCTACAAAGCTCTGCAGTGGTGAGGTGGTGAGGCCAACATTTTTTCTGCCCGGTTTTCCACAAAAGCAAAGCAAAGTTTGTTGTTTACCCAGGGTGTCGGACTAAGCACGAAGCTTGTTTCCAGCCGGACCCTGCATGGAAGCCTTGCTCAAGGGCTATTCAGCGGTGATTCATGATTGATGTGATGAATTGGGGAATCGAACTAGGGACCTTCCGGTATCAAGGCCGCCCCTCTAACCACTAGGCCACCGCTGCCACGAAATATTTTTCAGCAACGCCCTGCTTCACACACACACACACACACACACACACACACACACACACACACACACACACACACAGAGGCAGGAGCAATTGATCAGGAGCAATTGATCTGAATTTGCCCACAGCCATTGACCATTACCATTACCATGTGCACAGAACAGCGGAGCCCGTTTTTCGATTTCACCAAATCTCAGCTGTTTAATAGCGTTTTTGTGTAAAAGAATGTCGCCATGGTTACGGCTGCCCAGCTGTGGGATGGCCCCGCGAGCTATGGGACGAGCTATCCCCCCACGGGTATGGACTAGTCAGTGGAATTAGCAATATTTATGATTGAATGCCAAAACAGTGATATACTGTAAGGTGACAAGAAGGGACACCAAAGAGGAGTGCTAGGGCGTAAGGTGGACTCTGAAGACGTGAGTTTTCAGACTTCAGCGGAAAATGGGGAGTGAGTTTGCAGTTCTGACTGCAATGGGTTATTTATTCCAGTTTAGGATGTGAGGAGCAATGACCAGCGTGTTTTAGGGAACATCCGAACAGACTTCCTGTGTTAGCTGATGGAAGTGGTGTTGGGTTGGATCATGTCCTGGACGTAAAGGGGGTGCCGTGCCCTTGACCAGTGTGTTGTACTGGGTGTACTGTTATTTACCCAGGGTAGCCATGCTGAGCACCAGTGCTCTTTTTCAGCAACGCCCTGCTTCACACACACACACACACACACACACACACACACACACACACACACACACACACACACACACACACACACACACACACACATTAAAGAAGAATGGAGTACCATCGCGCCTCAGCCAGAACAAGGCAGGTCCGGTGCGGAGTGTTGGAAAAAGTACTCCCATTTTTTATTTCAGTTAAAGTATGAATAGCTACTGCAATGTAGAAATACTCTGTTACAAGTAGAAGATGTGTTGTACTGGGTGCGGCAGCCAGAAGCCAGTGAATGAAACACATTGGGGGGAGATGCGTGAGAATTCTGGGAGGACGAAGACCAGGCATGCCGTGGCATTCTGGATAAGATACTGTTGATTTGGCCCATTTGGTGTATGTTTAGGTTTTAAGTTCATTGACCTCAGAAATTGTTTGTTCAACGTAATTAGTAATTAATTTTCACCCAGTGGCAAACTGTTGCTCGTTAATATTTCACAGTTTTTGGCAGCTGGAGGTCATTGCTGCAGTAGGTTAAGCTAAATAAGACAGAGTGACACTTTTATACAAATTTGGTCTGCCTACTGTTATAGGGAGATATTGGCACTCAGTAGAATGCTGGAGGTCATGATGTTGGAACTATGTATAACTGTGGTACAATAGAAAGTCTATTGCACTGTTGATTAAGAGGGAATTTTGAGTAAGTGAATAAGACATGGAGATGAATTATTTGGTACTGAACACTGATAATGGGTGTTTATGTTTATGGAACATGCTAACCAGGCCAAATGTGATTTATCAGTATAGAATGTATCTACACTGCTGAGATTGATTTAAAGTCAGTCAGTATTGTGTATTCGGTTAAGCAGCTATTAAGCCTAACTATTTCATGCATTTGTAAAATGCTGATTAAGCTCTTTCTTTCTTTCTTTCTTTCTGTCTTTCTTTCTATGTCACAGCACAGTGAACTAGCACATGGGCTTGAGGAACTTTGGTCAAACCATTTATCATGCCTCTATTATTGGATCCTCTGACACCTCTTTTCACCCCTGTCTCAGTCACTCCTTAACTCTTAAACATAAACCTTATATAACATGTTGTATTGTCATCAAATAGCAAAAAATAGCATATCTACAAGCTCACAATGAGCGGCAATACGACACGTTGTGAACTTGTAGATCTGCAATTGTTTGCCGAATATAATAATTTTTCAGCTGAAAATGCGGTCATCTGAATTAGCCCGTACCAGGTGTGCTTACCTATATTTAACTGACCCCGTCTCTATGGGGTGTTGATTATAATCATGCATGGCCTGTACTGGCTTGAAGTGGCCAGGACCTGTCCACTCCACCCAGGCAATCTGTTGGCGCTGTGGAAGGTGCCACAGTGCATTAGCGGCCGTGCGCTGGCAACCTGGCGGCGCGGTGCGTTGAAAGCCCTCCTCAAGCAGTCTCCCATGGGGCCTCTGATGCCCGTAGCTGCTAACAGCTTTTGACTGGCAATTAGCTGGCCAAGTTTATCAGCAGCAATAGACACCAACGCAGCTGCAGAGAGCACTCACAGCTAGTTAGTGGACTCACAGTCCGACTTACTAGGTATACGTTCACTTAGTACAGAGGTCTTCAACAGGGGGTCCGGGACCCCTAGGGGGTCCTCAGAGCTACTACAGGGGGTCCGCCAAATCTTTGTGTGATATATATATATATATATTCTTTACCTTAACCACTTAAACCCTAGCATCCCCTTTTCTGAGGAGAACTTTAGCCAAAAATAGCAGATCTACGCGTTGAGAGCTTGTAGATCGGCTATTTTTGGCAAAGAGGCTATAGGTGTAGAGGGAAAAAAGAGCAGACTAAGTAAAAAAAAAAAAAAAACTTTCTTCTGAAACACTTTTATACAATATAGAGTAGGGGGTCCCTGCGTTATCTCTCTCTCAGCTAGGGGGTCCTTGGCCTGAAAAGGTTGAAGACCCCTGACTTAGTACATGCTCAGTGTGTGTGTGTGTGTGTGTGTGTGTGTGTGTGTGTGTGTGTGTGTGTGTGTGTGTGTGTGTGTGTGTGTGTGTGTGTGTGTGTGTGTGTGTGTGTGTGTGTGTGTGCGCGTGCGTGTGTGCGTGTGCGTGTGCATGCATGCAGGTACTTCATCGTCACAGAAGGGCCACTAAGGGATTAATCAAAGGAGCTAGGTTATTGTGTTGTTATTTTGCTTTCCCTTTTTATTATTTTTTATTGTTTTACGAGCCTGTATGTACAGATGATACCATGCATCTTCTCCAAAAGAACAATAACAAACACACCAAGGAAGGCTCTTGGGTAATTTCTGAGGTCAAATCCTCTGAAATTGCATTAGCCCGACCCAGTGGAAAACACAGTCCCTCTCTCCACCTCTAGCCTGTCTGTGTGGAAGGGGAATTTTATTACTCAGACCTCCTCCCAGCTATGATGAATCTCCAGCCCTGAGAAGACCGGCCGGTTCGACCTCCATTTGCGGGAGATTAGCTGCTCTGATTACAATGTCAGCTCCCTCCCACTGTCAGATAAATCTTCAATGGGATCCCAAAAGCAAAGCCCCCCCTAGATCTATTGCAGTTAATAATTTAGTATTAGACGGTGCACAAGTATTTATGATAATTCAGCTGGAGCTGGAGTCTTTGAGTAAATGAAAACCCTAAGGCACAGTTTTCAGTTCAATATTGCAATTCCTTGGAGGACTTTTATTCCTGAATTTCCACTTCATAAGTTGACGCCACATATACCCTGCTGTGTCACATATTACATAAGTATAATATTAATATCTAATGAAGACTCACATATGGACTCGGCAATCATTATTATAGTATCTGATGTAGCTTTGTAGATTATAAATTAGAGTTGGTGCTTTGGTGCTTTCAGCGTTCGTCTCATGCAAATTATTGCATGATTAGTTTGATTGGCACATTGTGTGTCGATCCGCACATAGATTACTGCACTAAAATTAGAATTGGTGATAGAGATGGGTGATTTAGAGATGGGTGGGTTGGGCGGTGAGGGGTCCATGCTGGTTCTAAACAGCTACTTAGGGCTGCATAAGAGATGCAAATTACAGTGGAGAAACATCTCTGTATAAACATTGTTTGCACATCAGCATTATCTGTACAAGTCCAAAATGGCCCTCCCAGCACAAAGTTAGGGCATTAACAGGGGTATCATTGTGTCTTAAATGAGCAGTCAGTAAGTGAGAGGGAGACATATAATTCATTATATTTGCTCGACCGTAAAAATCCTGTGTAATGAATTGCTACGCTGACACGTGTATTGCTTTTCCACTGTACATCATCACATATCACCAGCACCCACAGCCGTTGACGTGACTATTACCATATAGATGGTGTCTGACTGTTGACCCTTGTCTACCTCCAGGTCTCCATGAATTGCGACTACGTGTTCGTCAACGGGAAGGAGACCCGCGGCTCCATGAATGCCAGGGTCATCTTCAGCTACGAACATCTGAGCGCTCCGTTGGAGCTGACGGTGTGGGTGCCCAAGCTTCCGCTGAACGTGGAACTTTCCGACAACAACCTCAGTTTCATCAAAGGCTGGAGGGTACCGATTCTGCCCGATCGCAGGTGAGCTCTCAACTCCACACATTACAATTAATTTTAATAGAGCGCGTGGTTCTCAAACCTTTTCATGTCAAAGACCCCCAAATGGATATGTATATGGTCGCGGACCCCCATCTCAAAAGATGTTGTGCCATGGACCCCCAGAAGAGAAGATTTGTGTAAAAAAATACATTCTAAATTATTCAACATTTCTTGAACATTTCAAAAAAACTGCTGATCTACAAGCACACGGCACATCATGAAGTGACACGCTGTGAGCTTGTAGATCGGCTATTTGATAAT
Source organism: Gymnoscopelus microlampas (assembly GCF_963454915.1). NCBI lineage: Eukaryota > Metazoa > Chordata > Actinopteri > Myctophiformes > Myctophidae > Gymnoscopelus > Gymnoscopelus microlampas. Next base: position 21,522,674 of record NC_139949.1, on the reverse strand, counting down.
AGCCAAAGTATAAAATATGGTCAAAGTGGTTGAAATGATTGTGATACTATATTAACTAATTTAGCTGGGGACCCCCTGCAAGGACCCCACTTTGAGAACCATTTGTAACTGCCTCTTCTAGGGCAGGTCCTGTCAAGTACAGTACTGCAACATGGTAATGACTTAAGCTCAGTGTCACCATCCATGACATCGAAGGAAGGTCAGCAGTGTTTGGTCAAATGACTTGTCATTTCATTATATGTGAAATATATGATCCAGTTGATATTGAAGGAGCCAGAGCAATGGACCTGGATAGACAGTACCATTTCAGCACTGCACGGTGTCCTCTTTCAATGTCATGCTATAGGATTGTACTAGAGAGTAATTGAGCATAATCCACTTAACTAATTTAACTACTTTAAAACAGTCATGACATTTTAGTCTAGCAGGCTTAATTTGACATTGATTAAAATGCTTAGAAAGCTTTTAGTGCCATCAGAAACTATAGGTACTGTACAGCAATTTAACACTGGGTGCCGAAAGAACATGTAAGGGCTCATTATACTAACAACCAGGTCATTGATCGGTTCTGTCTGGAAGAGGGTCATTTACACTGTTAGTACCTGTACCGCCAAGAAAGAATCACATATACAGTATGCTATATTAACCACAGGAACCCTAGCGTCCCTATTCTGTACACGTCATAATATGTGAACATTCAGCGAAAATAGGCAAACATTCAGTAGCTGATCTACAAGCTTGCAACACGTCGCAACACGACACGCTGTGTGCTTGCAGATCAGCTATTTTTGCCGAAGAGATTTGGTGTAGAGAGAAAGGAGGAGGGTGCCAAAAGTGCAGACCCTTGGGGAGTCAACGAAGAATATAGGGTTTAAGTGGTTAATGAAATAGGTAATGTTTTAATTTGGTTTAACACTGGCATCGCTACTTTGGGCAAATGTTCAAATTGTTTCAAAATCTTTTGAAATTTGCCACATATAAAATGTTTATAAAAAAACGTTTAAGAACATTGTTTGTAGAGTTTGTAGATCTGCTATTATTGCTATTTGTCGTACAGTGAAGTCTAGTGTAATTTAACCATTAGAGATTTACACTTTCAATAAGGAGGCAAAAATATATATACAGTACAGTATACAGACTGTGCATGTCCTGTACGTGATGTACTGTACGTACTGTACCGTACTGTATGTGATTCAGTCATCCAAGCCAGTTCTCATGTCTGTTTTTATGACATTGCCCTCCTCAAGGATCAAGGCCACCCGCGTGGCCTTCGTGTCAATATTATAGCATGTTGTCAATAGATGGAATATAGCGGGCAATAAAAGTGGAATGAGCTCAACCGAAAGAATATAAAACACCAAGATTTATCACGGTAGCCTGTATTTAGGGATAATAATACCCGTGGGAACGAGGCCTATAAACCCACTCAACCCTGAACACAAATTAACCCCCTTTTCTAATATCTCATTAAAATATTGTAGTACTATTGCCGTGTGGGGACCCACAAAACTGTGATACAGGCCCACAAGCCATAGCGTTAGGAAATGCTAGTCTCAGCGGAGGTAATGAGCCTCGTGTCGTCAACGCACGGTGACGCACAGCGCAGTAGACTTACAGCATCCAAGTTGAACACAAATGACACGTTTGAGCGAGAGCATTGTCACCTGAATTTGCCTTTGGCACTAAGTCAGTGTTGACTGTACTGAAAATGTGGCCTTGTCAGGCAGCATGATGAAAGAACTCTTTCTCTCACAGCCACATTATAAAAATATGCGAGACTGTGGGGGTGGCCGGGTGACACAGGTGAACCGGGTGATGTCATTTTTCACACGGAACATGATGTAACTGTAACTGTGCGGTGGCTTTGACTACGCTGTAAAATCCTGAGTGTTATTTGTACTCTGGGAGTGTATGAATGGATAAATGAACACTCGGATTTTACTGTGTACATCATTATCAGACATGTTTTGTTTCTTTATCTTTGGTTTACCACGCGTAATTGCGTATCAGCATACCGGTTTTAAATATTATTATGTAATTTTTAAATGAGAAAACTGATATAAGCTCCATTCTAAATTCTAACATTGTTTACATAGGGAATGTTATTGAAGATTTATGCAACAATGTATATGGTGGTTGATGCACTTTGTGGACTTGTTTACTTTTTATTGTTTGATTTCTTTAATATTTCAGTAAAAGTAGTCGATTTATAAACTAAATTCAAGGAGGATAAACATTTCGGTAGAGGTGAAGACAGTGTGGGGGACCTGCTGTTTACGCTTTCATAACGACACAAAGGTATTTTATACTCAAATCCTTTAATCCTTAACACCTTCCCTCCTTTAATGTTAAAGGATGAAAAGGTGTTAAGGATGCCGCTCTGCTGCACTCGACGAAGGACTGTAGCTACTGTAGCACTGAGTTGAACTTTACTGATCCGATTGGTGCAGAGCGTAAATATTTCGTTTTATGTTTAAGCCCCCCACGTAGCAGGGCTCTAAGGATGCCAGTGTCAGTCGGTCGGTTGGACGGACGGGCGGCCCGTCCACCACTTAGGTGCCAATCCCAAATAAGATATCTCAAAAGCGACTGGCTTGATTGTCATGAAATCTGTTGTCAAGTCAAATGTATTTATATAGCATTTAAAAACAACAGCAGCTGACCGAAAGTGATTTCCAAAACAAGAGCAAAAAATAGACCTTAGTCTATACACAAAGCAAAATAAAAAGCAGCAGCAAACACCAACAAAACAAAACAAAACAAACAGATAGAAACAAAGAAATGACCTCAAACTGTGTTAAAAGCAAGAGTATAAAGGTGGGTCTTCTGTTTGGATTTGAAAATCTCAATGGTAGTTTTCATATTCATGTTCCCTGGAAAATGTACCTTATAGTGATTTTGGTTACGCCATGGCCTTTCCTCTAGCTTCACCCTTAGGCCAGAATTTGCACTTCCACACAGGATATTTTGAATCGAATGGACGCATTGCCATTCATGCTCCCCAAGAATGAACCTTATAACAGTTTGAGTGACTCCATGCCCTTTCGTCTAGCAGGACCTACAGCACTTTGAAGCTATGTGTGTGTTTTTAGTTTGTTAAATGTTTCCAGTTGTTTTGTTATTGCGATATCCTTAAATTCTTTCATTTATTTATCCATTTGTCTTTCTAATTGTTGATTATACATAATCAGTTTATCAGTTTTTTATGCATAATTGTAATGTTTGTCCATTGCAATTTGAAGGTATTTTCACACATAATATGTAATTGTCCTTGTTGTCACATAATCAGCTCATTTATTTTTATACATAATTATAATGTTTGTGTGTCACAACTTTATCCTTAATTAATTCACTCCGTTTAACTTGCCTGATTTACTTTTACTTTCACTTTTTTGATAGTTTTCATACTTTATATGAGTAATGTCTTGCATGTCTTGTCTGTGTCGTAATTACTATGTTCAGGACCCCAGGAAGAGTAATGGGAATCCTTTAATACAGCGCTTCTCAAATTGGGGTGCGGGTACCCCCAGGGGTCCTTGAGAAGGGAAAATAGCCGATCACGACGCACTGAGAACTTGTAGATCTGCTATTTTCCATTTTTTAAAAGAAAGATTTACATGTCTTTTTAATGTTTTTGAAAAACACTTTAACAACACAAATTTTGTGTTTGGATCACTGGCACAGAATGTTTTCAGATGGGGCTCCGTGGCCAAATACATATTAATTTGGGGGTCCAATTGACATGAAAAGGTTTGAGAACAACTGCTTTAATAAACATGCCCTGCTGGCTGTGCCCATGGGCCCTATCTTACGCCTTACCCCTTAACCCTAAAAGTTTTTGCCATTTTTTACTATTTTGAAAAACATTTTAAAAAAGTTCAAATAGCCGGTCTACAAGCTCACAACATGTCGATGTAGATCGGCTATTTGAACTATTTTTAAATGTTTTTAAAAATAGTAAAATATGGATTATACGTTTAGGCATAAGGGGTAAGATAGGGCCCTTAGTCATTTCAGCTCTGTGACTGCCACCGCTGCTGGCTCAAAGACGGCACAGAAATGTGTCTCTGCCTTCTATAAAGACCAGTGAGGCGGAATGATGGGCCAACATTCCTGCCATGAACGGTCTGTGTAAAAGGGGCTTGTATCTTGTGAAATCTTGTTCTAATGATATACCTATTTGTGTGTATAAAAGGATTGATTTACACTGAGTAATATGGTACTTCTTATACTGGATAAAATTGAGAACAGAATGGAAATAATGAACCAGAACTTTTCAGCATTTTATGATAGAAAAGTAATTTCAACCTCATATCACTTGGTACAGTATATCAAGCAGAATACAGAATTAGACTACGAGTGGATACTTGCTGAGTTTAGAGCTACAGGACCCACTATGCTTCCATTGCAGATGGGTCAAAACTGAATTGTAACGTTTATGTTATATTATTGTATTATATTATGTCAGTACTCTCTGATTATGGCTGCATTTTGAACTACTACAAAGGGTCCTAACATACTGTACACAGGTACATACATTTTATGTTAGAAAATGTACTTTCATAGAATGTCAATAATTTGACACTCAAGCTACTGTTGGACCAGCAATGAATAATATGTCTTAATATTGCTGCTGTTCTTTGAATACTCTTTCGTGTTGATTGTTTATGATTATGATTATGATTGTGATTATGATTATTGCCTTGCGGAACCAGAACCTTAATATTTTTACTACCCCTACCAATTGATAACACCCAAATACATTTACAGACTTGTGCTTGTATTCTATTTACGTAAATGCAGCGAGCAGACCTACAGAAAATTATTTTCTCTGTTGCATACTGCAGGAACTGCTGAGAACAGAGCATTTCATATGCTTTGTGTATACAGTGTATGTACAATGCCCTGTAATGTTGTGCGAAGTGAGAAAAAAATGCAAATGTAGACAGCTGTAGACAGCTCATTCTAAAAAAGTGCCTAACTTAGTCATTGAAGTTGCTGATATGCTCTTGCATAATACCGACTAGACAGGTCTACTCACGTGGGAGTCTTTTACCCCATGGGTCTTTAATTCTGTTTAGGTTTAATGATGTTTCCAGTTAAGTTAGTGTTTTTATTGATGGGGTACACGTTCTACTTCTGTTGCCTCCTACCATCCATTAAATCTGCAGACAATTGACTGTAATACCCAAATTATCTCCATTAAACTTCATTAGCCATCCTTCACAGATCAAATGCATGCTGAGAACAGAGAAGAGTGTAGTTAATGTGTCATTGGCAAAAAAAACTGAGCAGCTGAGATGGATTTGCCTTTACTAAACATTTAAATTGAAGTTCAAAAATGTTAAAGGCCCAATCCGGGATACATGCTATTTGGAACACATCATAAATGAAAATATACAGTCTGTTTACTCCATTGTTTACATTACAAACATTACCAACGTACTAAACAAACCTTTTACTGCCCCCAAATTCTGTTTAACAAGACAAAGGAGGCAATCACACGAGACACACAGAAAAGCTTCAAAAACGGCTTGCAAAACAGTGCATCAGGCAAAACGGTAACCTGACGCTACCAGATCCAAACAGCTTGCTCCACACATTGTTTATACCGCCACCTCTGGCAGGGTCAGGTTAGCAAAACGGCGCATTGGGCAAAACACTCGCTTGTGGAGTTGACTAGCGTGTGTAACCGTGTGATCACAGAGGGAAAAAAAGATTCAAGTAGACACGTCTTGAGTCTAATATCAAACTTTATTCATGCATTTGCCATTATCGCACCGTTCCTACCGTCTTCAAAACAAGAAGGAGTGGTGTGACTTAACCATTTAGACCTGAGGCCGAAAAAAACGTCTAAAAACGCCTTCTAAATCCAGACCTATGTTTTCTGAAAAACTTCAAATATGTATTCAAACATTACAAAAAATGTATGTTGCTATAGCAACAGGAACCCCAAATGGGGTTCCGGTCTTGAAAGGTATAGTTACAAATAGGGGTTCCCGCCAAAAATGGGTTCAGCCATGTGCTGCAAAGCTGAGAATAGTTTGTCAATAAATGTGCAGCTAATCAGGTGACCAGAACACACTCTTTGTTCATAATAGTCACTGTTAACAGTTATTCCATCTCAATTTAAGTACTTAGTGTGATGCTAGCATATCAGTGTAAATGTAACACCAAAACAAGATGCTGGCTTTTATGTTGAGAACAGGCCCGGCTAAAGTAATCATATTCATGTTATGGTAAATGCTGTCTGCTAATTTACACTCACAAGCATGAGCATGAGTTGACAATCTGCCTCTCATACCCGCATCTCTCTCTCTCTCTCTCTCTCTCTCTCTCTCTCTCTCTCTCTCTCTCTCTCTCTCTCTCTCCCTCATTCTTATGCTGCTCTGCCTTTCCACTAGCCTTAAATACTTGCACCCTGGCATCCCAATGGGAATGTAATTATACGTAGGTGAAATGTTTTGTTTAAAAATGTCCAAACAATTCAAACCATTTAAAAATTGTTGTTCCAAAAGTGTTCCAAAGTTGTACACAAAAGAGCAAAAATAGATCTACAAGTATCGTATCGTGAACTGTAAAAAAAAAAAAAAAAAAAAAAAGTGTATACAGTAAATGCTCTAGTCTTCCTCTCCTTTGTGTGTGCCTTTTCTGTAATTCCTCCACATACAGTAGTACACTGTCCATGCACTCTGCAGTGTGACACATTGTAAGCCCTCATCAGAGGCAAGGTCCCTTGGCCTGCAGTGCGTCTTTTGCCACATTGCAGCAGCATTGCTCACTGGCCGTATTATCCTCTAGTCTAACATGTTCTAAAAAAGGACCGCGGGGGTCAGTCTGTGTGCAGTGAAGCTGCAGCTTGTTTGGCTCTATCACAGACTCTAATAAGAACAGACAATATTATCTACTCGGCAAAAAACAGAAAAAGAAAAATCAAGCTTATTCCTGGTATACATTCCCCAGGAAGGTCAACTTTGTCTGAACTGAGTCTGGAGTTGTGAAACTGCTGCAACGCTGCAATCCAGAACTTTAAACTTTTTTTAATGAATAAAACATTATTTTAACCAACGTTGTTTGGTGGAGTATGTTAATACTATAACTAGCACATCTGCAGTGGTTTTTGGGGGGCGGTCTCCTTGCTGTTCCGTTCTGAAATGTAGACCCTGGTGTCGGGGTGAAACACCCTGCTGGTTTAGAACTAGTACTGCCCCAAGCTCATAAGCGCAATATCCTTGCCAAGTTAGGATTCTGTCTCGGAAGATCGGTAGAAGTTTGGTCTCACTGTCTCACACGCAGGAGACCCGCGTTTGAATCCCGGGTAGGATATGAAGCGTGTCTCATTATTTTTTTCCCCACTCTAACCCATTAAGACCTGGAACGCATCTGTGTCACTTTAAGATTTATTTGGCTATTCAAAAATAGCAGATATACAAGCTCATAGCGCGGCACCGAGTGCCGCACTACGAGCTTGTAGATCTGCTATTTTTGAAAAATCTTGAAAAAACTTTTTTTTTTTTCTTTTTTTTTAAAGATTTGTTTATTGACAGAGTACAAAGTACATCCATCCATTTTACATTTTATACAGCAAGAAAAGAAAAAAGACAATAGAAAACAAAAAGACAGAAAAACAACCCTCCCTCCCAAACCCACCCCACACCACGGAATGGCACAATAAACATCGTTGACTACAACAACCTTTGCAGTAATAGCAACTTACAACCTCAACCAAGAGGAGTTAATGAAGGCAAAACATCGAGAAAAGAGCCCCAAATTTTGTTATAGGTCTCGGGTTTTCTCCTTACGTCTTAAAGGGCTAATCAAGAGTCTGCAGACTCACAGCATAGCCACGGCGTTGCCTTTAATGCTTTACAAGTTAAACTATGTGTCCTAGACAGCAAGGACACTCTTTCTCAAAGCCACAGAGTCCCACAGTGGAATACCCAGATGTCATCATTTACTGCTGGATTAGATTGCGTCCACCGCTGCACCATGTTTTGGTCTCAACTGATTTCACACAGTATGCATGCATGTGGGTTTTAGCTAAGAGAACACACACACGCGCGCGCGCGCACACACACACACACACACACACACACACACACACACACACACACACACACACACACACATACACATACACATACACATACACACACAGAAAGCATACTCTCAATTTGTTTCTCCTCAGTGTTCACTGTCTACCGAACCAGTTATTTTCATGCTTTTGAATTCTCAGTGGGTTTGGAACGTTGTATCCTGCAGCACAGTGAATGTAATCATGGGCCTGTCGGGGAGAGGAGACACAACATGCTCAAATTAACCACATTAACCTTATATTAACATTATAGACATTAATCGACACCATCGATTATTTTCTTAGCGATTATTCTTTCGATTACTTTTTTGATTAATCGAAAATGATGAATACTTTTTTTTTTCTCCGTTCTTATCAACGAATCGATTAACCACTTAAGCATTATTTTATACTTAGTCACACAACAGTGAAATGCAATAATATTGAAAATAATAACGCGTCACATCGCCCACAATGGGAATCTTTTATAAATCGTTTACCGGTATTTTTATTAAGTGCTCGATTATCGATAATTTTTTTAATAATCGATTTGTTCAATTAACTGCTGCACCCCAAGTGGTAAGTATTTTTTCGTCTCTGACACGCCCTGCTGCTGCTACCAAATCAATCTTTCGTCCAAAACACGAGGAATAAATTCAATAAAAAAGCCCCAGTGAAAAATGAAGCGGCAGAGGGCCTTTTAAGGACAGACTGGCATCCTGTCAGACCTGCTGTGGAGACTTTGGATAATTCATACATCTATCTGTAGAACAGATTGTGCTTGGTTGGGGATGCACCTGGCTCGTTTAACCCTCCTACCTAGGGGTCTTGTGAAATAAGAAGGGCGCTCTTCCAAAACGCTGTGTTTTTTTAAACCACTTCTACCTCACATGAGCCCCCTATTCCGGGGGGAACGTTCGTCAGAAATAGACGATCTATAAGCTCACAACATTGTGTGCTTGTTTCGGTGTAGAAGGAAACAACGGCAGACCAAGTACAGTTGCAACTCAGGTCCGTTTTCTCAGTCATATGTAGCAGATGTCATCCGTATGGAGACACGCTGCGATGCTTCTCATTACGCGCTCTGATGTGAAATAATAAAACGAGTCGAGGCTTAAAATGGGACATGCTGCACATCTGTTTGACACCATAAACGTGACAGAGTGTGGGTTTTTGTGTGTGTGTGGATGTTATGAGGTCTTTTCGGTGAAGAGATTTGGTGTGGAGGGAAAAGGGAAGTATAAACCCCTGAGGGACCCTGGTCAAGTATATAGGGTTTAAGGGTTTATAGCTTGGAAATGTTCTCACCGACAGCGTGATGGGGGGTCAAATCTGACACAGCTGGCACAGCACTGAACACTTTACAGGTTTTTAGAACCTCAGAATCAGAACGTGTTCACTTTATCATGTGAAGTGTATAACATGTGACGTTTTTAACCCTGCACTCAACCCGTATTTAAAAAAAATACAAATAAACAGTGAAAATAGCAAGTCTACAGGGGCTGCGAGCTTGGGGATCTACTATTTTTGCTATTCATATTTCTTTCTTTTTTTTAAAAAGAATTTGCACATATAATGACATGCCCAAAAAATAGGGACACCAGGTTGAAAGGGGTTCAAGTTATCTGTGCCTCTAGAGCGAGCGATTAACCAAGAGACATCACTCTGGTAATTTTCTGACTTTCCACTGCTCTCTCTAGAGAAGTGGTCCTCAAAATGGGGTCCATGGGCCCTCATGGTTATTTGACCTTACAGGTCTGTAACTCTTACGGGTCCATTTGGTTCCATTTGCAGACTCTCAGAGTTATGGGGTCCTTGAAATGAAGTTTGAGAACCACTAGAGAGAAAGCCTGCAACACGACTCTTGGACTGCATCCAGGGGCTGGGAGGGCTTCTTTGATCTTGTATGATATAATTACGGGGCTGTGCTGGTTAGATATCCCCATGTTGAATCTTATTAATCACAACCCAACGTATGTTTATGTATCGCCTGAACCCTCACTGTCACATGTCGTTAGCATTAAGTCTAATTAACATCTTGTCACATTGCCTGCTGCATGACAAATATGAAGGATTTTCACCTGCAAAAACATGCAAATGTGAGTCACGTTGGCATTTGCGTTGAAAACGACTTTACGTCCAATATGGACTTGCTACAAAGTATTAATTAAGTCTAGCCACCTGCTTGTTTTTTTCCGGTGTCTCTAGTGGGGGGCTTAGCTAATTGATTAGCAGGCAAGGGGTTTTGTGCATTCAAATATGAGAACCAAACAAAAAACATAGAGACCCAGCTGGCACGTTGACCACAACAAATGGGAGACACACCGAGGTTGAAGTCTAATTAGCCCAAATCAAAGTGTTTTACCAAATACTGTACATTTACTATATGGGGTGTTAATGTCAGTGTTGTAAGCTGTAGATAAGTGTAAGAGGTGTGTGCATGGTGTGAAGTGTAACATAGTAAATAAAACAACAAAACCGCAATCCAAAGGTCCCTATAGGGAGGAACAGAGAGAGGTTACCCCAGTCCTCAAACTTTTTAATCTCAAGGACCCCCATATCTCTGAGAGTGAACAAATGGAATCAGATGGTACCATTTGTTCACTCTCAGAGTTACAAGGAACCCTGAGGGTCCCTCGACCACACTTTGAGAACCACTGGGTTAGACAAAAGATCCTTATTAGAGAAGATACTGCATTCCACACCTTGCCAAGAGTATGAAATGGTATACACTCCGGGTGTCCTACGTGGGCGATGTTTGTTGTCAGATTTCGCAAACGTCCTCTGATCAATATTGCCAGAACTCGTGCGAGTGTGTTGCTGACACAGACAGGTCTTAAAGAAAGAGACATTTCTTCTGATTTGTTTGAAATATGACATTTTCGTGTTCAAATGTTCTGAATATGTGGCTTGTATTCATTTCAGAGACTATGGGGCAAAATAATTGATCAAAATCTGTGCTCACATTCACTGTATTGGAATTGATGAACTCATGACCTGCTTCTGGTCTCCTGAAGGGGCGGGCACCCATGTGAGTGACACGGATACAGGAAATCAATTGAAGTTGGGGGGTCTTGGCACATCAGAGCTCCCTGAAGGGAGGAGCAGAGAGGGGTTAGACTGTAGCCAGGACTTCTATAGAAGCGGGAACACACCCAACGGGTGCCTCGGGTGTTCCAGGTTACACTAATGAGCCACCTGCAGAGCAAACAAGAGAGGCAGCAAACCCAAGATGACAGCAGGATGTCATCACCACATGCTATGATATACACCGCACAACAAGTAAACACGTACTGATGTATACAATCAATCCCTGTAATTATGTGAGATTTTTGTAAGTAGTGATAGTCCCAGAAGACTAAACAAATGAGATGTAGACGCTTTGTTTTGTTCTATAAGTAATTCACATTTTTATTCTTTGTCAAAAAAAATCCCATGTTCAGATTCAGAACAATTGCAATGCCTTTGAAAAACTACATACACACAGACCTGTAAGTGATGGCTAATAACAATCAGTTCTATTAAAAATGTTTTTGTCCATATAAAAACAAAAGCTTAGAGCTCCAAAAAGGGCAAACCAATTACCATAAAATTACTGCTAGAGTCATTGTCTACTCATTCACCTCAGCTACTGTATATTATCGTACATAAACATACATGGGTTATTTAGCCATTAATTGCTTTATTGTTACATTTAGTGCTGTTGTTAAAATGCAACCAAATCTACCTGAATAACAGAGTCTATTAACTAAGACATTTGAAGTGATTTGTGATTTGTGAATCAATCTTTTTTCCAGAGGATATTTTCAGCTAGACTTATGACAAAAATGAACGCCACATTGAAATAGTGCGTGTTGGATTATCTATCTCAAGCATGTTTTCAAGCCTGCATCGGTTGATTTTCATACAGCACTGACATGGAATCCAATGGAATGGAATCCAAAGATAAAACCACAGTATGCTTTGTAAAATGGTTGGCAGTAATGTCAAGTATACAGTACGGTGAGTCATAGCTAAACATGCCAGACATCCAGTATGGTCCTAATAGGTCTACATATAAATATCTTCAAGCTAAATTGGATGACAAACAAATGGTGTGAAAACATAACGTCTGTGGGCGGAGGTAATAATTATAATTAATAAACAGGGTGTAATTTTCCTAGCAGGGGGTGAGGAAAAGCTTTTGTTTTTATTGCCAGTGGGGATATGTTTTATCCCTGCTTCTGGTCAGACTTAAAGTAAACACACAGACATCAAACACATATAGTGTTAACAAAACTGTAACATTTCAGTTTTCAAAAGAATAAACACAACTAACAGACACAAACAGAAAAAACTAAAACAAAAACACAGAACACAATCAACACAACACCAACACAGAAAACAAAACAAATTACCCCTAGAAGCATCACTCAACAAACATAGGGGCTTCAGCGAAGAAGAAAAAAATCCTCTGTACCACACACTATCTAGTAAGTTATTGCTTTTCAGAGCCTGAAACGCCGTCAGACCTCCCATCATATAAAGATGATATTGCCCCCATTTCAATTTTTCCAACTTATCCTGTAGCCTTATCCTGATATACTTTTCACTGCCAAATGTATAGCAGAGCAACATTCAGGATTTTTTGGGCAAGCATAATATTATTAATATATTAATATATATATTAATACAGTGAGCAGCCATTCTATGGCGCTCTGGGAGCAATTAGGGGTTACAAGTATTGCTCATGGGGACACACTTCAACACATTGCTGGCCTTGCCTGGAATCAAACCTGCGACAACCAGGGCCTCTGGCTGCTTCCCAGGCGGGCTCACTAAGCATGTGTACTTTTGGGAAATGTACAGTAGACTGGTATGTTTGATATTGATGGTGTGATGTTTTATATATCAGAATTGAACAATTTCATAAAATTTGCCAATTAGCCACATTAACCCTGGCATCTCTATTTTAGGAAAAAAAAAAAAATCAAAATTCTACAAAGCAGTACATTATATAGGGCTTTAAATGGTTAAGAAAATGCCCCCCCCCCTCCCTCTTTTTTAGATAAATCAAACCCTGATAATAACCAATAATGATAATACTAAATGTCTCTTCCTCTCTCTCCAAGGAGCACCAGGGACAGTGACGCAGAGGAGGAGGAGGACGAGAGGCGGTTGAGTCGGGGCTGCACCCTGCAGTACCAGCGCGCTCTGGTCAAGGTCCTGACCCAGTTCCACACCACGTCCACCGAGGGCACCGACCAGGTCATCACCATGCTGGGCCCCGACTGGCAGGTGGACGTCACCGACCTGGTGCAGGACTCCCTCAAGGTGGCCGACCCCAGGATAGCCGAGCTGGTGGACAGAACCGTCCTGGTCGGCCTGGAGCTGGGCTCCACTGTGCTGAAGGTAAAAACACACACACATTGGGGGGATCACATACAGCACTGTTTCCCAAACAGTGGGTCAGGACCCGTGGGTCGTGGACCAATTTTTATGGGTTGTGTGAAAATACCCCTTTATGTTTTGTTTCCTACATTTTGTTTTTAATTATTATTATTATCATTATTACTAGACCATACCCGGTGAAGGGCGCAGACGAAAGTAGTTGCAAAGTTGGGGTTAATGCAGGTCCTGTCGCGCAGTTTCTCCCCCGCGCGCGTCCCGTCGCGGTTTCTCCCCCGCGCGCGTCCCGTCGTGGCGCCCACCCCCCCTCCCCCCGTCGCTCCCGTCGCACCACCCCCCGGCCCGCGGTCACCCCTCCCCACGGGCGGATATATATATATATATATCAGCACTTTGTTCGCTGAAGCTGCGTGTGAGGTCGTCATTGTAGAGGGATGTGTCGTAGGTGGTTCTCGTCGTGTGTGTGTGTGTGTGTGTGTGTGTGTGTAATGTTGCTGGCTGTTGCTGGCTGTTGTTGGCTTTCAGGGGGTGGAGTCCTGGTAGTGATAGGAATGATTGGAATGTGATGTGTTGCCATGTCCGCCTATTGTAAGCGCTTTAGGGCCAATGTTGGTGTTATAGGGTTCGTTTGGTTTGGCCTCGTTTTCATAGACCTTGCTGCTTGTTTCTATCGCGAAACCTGGCAACGACGCATGCGCAGTTTGATCAAGAGTCCACCCAACCAAGTCACCACCACCACCACCACCGTGAGGTTACTAGAATTATAGTAGGATATTAAGAGATATTCAAAAAATTCCCCAAACATATATATACCTTTTTTTTTTACATTTTTCAAATTAATTCCATAAAATAATAATAATAATAAAAACAAATCCATTTATTAGAGGGGAAGAAAATACTTTTAAGAAGTAGTGAAAATAGCAGATCTACAAGCTCACAACACGTTGCATCGCGACGTGTTGTGAGCTTGTAGATCGGCTATTTTCACTAGTTTGGGTCCTGGGGACCCAAACCCTGGGGACCCATCACATTTCTCTTTTGGGTCTCGAGCTAAAACGTTTGGGAACCACTGACACAGTATATCAGCCGTGATTGGGGGTGGGGGAGGGGATTAATCTTGGGGATTAATGCGAGAAAAAATGAATAAGCCCCCCACACCAGCACTCCGTTTTCCTAAACAATTGATACAATATGTTTTGCTATTATCGTTGTAAACCTATACGTTCCTGCCATTATACACTGTCTGTTGAAGAAATCGCAGATTGAGGCTTTAACTTTTGATTTGATGAGATATAAGGTTTTATGGGAGATGCTTCTGAAGATGTATTGCACCCCATAACATCAAGACAGGAACTTTAACCACATGAACCCTAGCATGTCCCTATTCTGGGCATGGGCAACAGTCAATGAAAATAGCAGATCTACAAGCTCACAGCGTGTTGTGATATGTTGTGAGCTTGTAGATCTGTTATTTTCCACTATATTTGAAATAGGGCTTCAATCAGTGGTTCTCAAAGTGGGGTCCAGGGACTTCCTTTAGGGCAATGGTCCTCAACCTTTTTGACTGGCGACCCCCCAAAGAGACTTGGCCATGGCTCGCGACCCCCCCTCCTTCACGACTCACCAATCTAACAACATACTCGCACTGAACAAATGCTTGTGTGCACTCTGAACAAACATGTGTGTGCACACATACAGACTGAGACTGCCATACTAAATAAATAGCTATATTAATTCATTGTTATGTCTATAATAATAGGTACATTTTCTAAAACCAGGGTTTTGATAAGAGGAGTAATATTACACTTGCATCCGAGAGGAAAATATATGCACCTCTTGTCTTCACACAGCTCCAGTAGCCTGACCCTGCAGTTCCGCCTCTCATAAAAAACTCAGACGTTAAGCTTTCGTGTGTCAGAACCTCAGACCCATTGGGGCTGATCAATTTATCCCCCGTTTTGCTGTGCCTCAGCTTGCCCACTTTGAGTTTCTCACTTGCAGGTCGAGGTTGAAAATACTTGTGGGGTGTTAGGTGTGTGATATTTATTATGGATCTTAGTATCTTACTAACAGCAAGATGCATCCACCACACCGCTCCATGCACCTCATGTCTCATTGTGGCCAGTGCCACGCACACAAACACGCGCAGGTGTGCACACACACACACTTCCTCGCTCCCTCTCTTCCTCCGAAAAATTGGACCTGTATTGTGTGACTTATATGATGTGTTTTTACTGAAATATTAACAAAGGAAACTGATTTATGTATTATTTTTATTCAGATTTTCATTTCTTTGAGCACATTCAGAACAGCATCTGGTGACCCCTCCAAATGATTTGGCGACCCCTCGGGGGGTCGCGACCCCCAGGTTGAGAACCACTGCTTCAGGGGGTTCTAAATTGACCCTTACAAGTAACTCTGACAGTCTACAAATGGTCTACAAATGGACCCTAACGGGTCCATTTGTAGACTGTCAGAGTTAAGGGTCCTTGAAATTTAAAAGTTTGAGAAACACTGGCTGAAAATGTTTAAATCATGATGTACTTTTTCCCTATCTAGAAGTAGTGGAGTCAAAAGTATGATATTTGTCTTTGAAATGTAGTGGAGTGAAAGTGAAAGTATCCAAAAATACAAATACTCAAGTAAAGTACAGATGCTCAAAAAAATATACTTCTGAAGTAAATGTACTTTGCGGCTGTCCACCACTGTTTAAATCGAGATTTAATCGATATTTGGTGTAGGGGGGACCGGGAGAGTGTAGGCCTCTGGGTCTGGGGGACACCATATCAACAAAGTAAATAGGGTTTAAGTGGTTAATGAAGTGCAATTCAAGTTCAAGGCTTTATTGTCCCACCAGAGGGAAAATTAACCACAGATCAATTTGAATTCCTCAAGGCTGTGCAAAATAGCACTTAGACAAAACAAAAGGTTGTCTAAATGATGTGTGCAAATGGTGGTACAAACAAAAGGAGAATCTGAATCTCTTTGTACTGTGAGGATTTTGTACTGTCGGCCAAGAGCACAGAGGTCAAACTCTCATCAGGACAGTCCAATATGGCAGCTTGACACCCAACAGAGACATTTGGAGTCTCCCTGGACCCACATTTACAAAAAGAAAACATTATGAATTATTCAATTAAGAACTATTTTCAAGATACCCGGTAGTGAAAATATATAATCTACAAGCTCACAACATGTTGCATCATGATGACACATTGTGAGCTTGTACTGTATATCTATTTTCATTTTAATATATTTATAATATATTTGTTTATGTTTAGGGAAGGTACAAAAAACTAAAGCAAAACCGCAAAAGATAAAAGCGGTTCAATAAGAGATTTATAGAACAGAGTCATCATAAAACTGCGCACATTAAAATTATTCATTTTACTGGTAAAACACAGACGTTGCACCTTTTTAGAGATGGCATGCATCTTTTGTTAAAAATGACGCTTATTATGCGTTTCGGCTCCATTGATAAAGGAAGATAGGCCTTTATTAATTCCGTGGGAAATTGAGTTTCAGCTTCACCCAGTTGATGGCTGCTAAGAGCCGCTCAGAAGGGGAGTTGTTATGGGTTCATGTCTTGCTCAGGGACACACACGGACCGGGAGGCGAACCGGTGACCTTCGCTACCCGTTAAGCTACGGCTGCCCCGGTGTAGGTGGGGATTGTCTGAACTTAATAACTGTATCCGTTGCTTTAATTACTTTCAGTTCAAGGAACCTCTCCTTACTGTAGACACAAAAGCATCCACTACACGGAAGCTTATTACTGAGCTGAGTCACCAGCAGCCTTTCATCATGAAGTCACCACAACCAAACATGTATTTCTAGTTAGATAGTGTCGAATTGGAGCAGTATTATTCTATTCTATTATTACATTAACCATAATATCTGGAAGAACAGGACACTTGTTATTGACTATTACAAGTACATTATTTTGTTCTAAATATCCTGAGGTTGACAAACTAGACATAGCTAATGTTCCGGACACTTTATTTTGATATGATGTAAACATCAATCATGATTATTTAATGCAGGAGTTCTCAAAGTGGGGACCGGGGACCCCAGGGGTCCTTGATGGGTTTCCATAGGGTCCTCAGCAAAGATTAGTTAAAAATCATCAAAATCAGTTTATCCACTTTAACGCTATCTTATACTTTGGCTATTTGAAAATAGCCTGCACATTAGATAGGCTATTTTCAAAAAAAATTTGAGCGACGGAGTCTCTCTGAGAAGACGCTGTTGACTCTCACACACTGTGACCCATCTGACATTAAGTTCCCAATCCAACCGACGATATTAAAATTCGAGATGGAAATCATAAAAATATCTCTCCGCCAGCAGATATGGCTGAACGGTATTGAAAGAGCAGGCTATATATAAAGTCCTGACATGAGTCATGGGGCCCTCCAAATCACATTACAGATACTGTAGGAATAAGGTTAGTGTGGCGTACTCCTCTCCTCTGTCTGCTCTTTAAGTGAACTCCTGGGGGATCAAGTGTTCCCTCCACCTGCCAGACATACGACTGTCTTTTCCGATACTTTCATAACATAAGATCTTAAGGCTACTGGTCTTAAGTTTTGTAACCACTTGACTATATACTGTAGGGTTACTTCTTCATACAAGGAATATAGCGAAAGTCTATCTGACGCGTTGCTTGTAGATCAGCTATTTTCGTTGTGCAACAGACATAGCCATTCCTTTATAGCCCGGACGCTAGCGGAGATTTAAAAACTATAAGAAAATGCATCAGTCAAAGCATCGCTGTTGTCGGTTGGAAACCTCATTATGTCCAAAAATGTTACTTTTCAGGATTCAAATACAAAAATAGCACATCTACAAGCTCAAAACGCATTGCATCGTGACCGAGCTTATAGATTTTATAAGCCATTTTTGCTACTTTTTTATGACACTGTAGTATGACAAAGTAGGGAAGTAGTTTATGAAAAAACATAAAAAGTTAGAATATGGACGTAAGAGGTTTCTGCCTGACAGCAACAATATGTCGAGGTAGATACGTTGCGACTATGCTTCAGTGCAGTGATCTAATACTGCTTGACTGGTCATTTGTTGGAACGTAAAAAACAAAGTTGTTGACAGTTTGGACCATCGTGAGTGATCACACTCTCAGCCTGTCGCGAGACAGAAAATAATTGTCTGATAGATGCATCTGATGATAGTGAAGTGAAGAGGAAAGATATATATGTCAGCCATCCATCATCCTAAATGAGCAATACATCATTTGTAATCTCTTGAAAGGGGTGAATAATTGTAGATCAATTTACCCTCCGTACATAATGCCTCTCGGTGCTTGTCAGAAAACAAGGCGGTTTAAACTAATTATGTCACTGATATGACTTTCAATGGTTGTGACATCATCTATGGTGTCTGGGTTCTCAACGTCGGGTTCGGGGGCCACCAGCGGTCCAAATGGACCCTTACTGGTCTGTGCCCCTGAGAGTCTTACAAATGGAACCAAATGGACCCTTATGGATCCATTTGGTTCCATTTGTTCACTCTATATGTGTACAAATTAGCACCAAGAATGTTACAGTGTATTTTGGGGTTCCAGTATAATAGGTTAGTTCATTGATTCTCAACCTGTTTCATTTCAAGGACCAGTTTGATATGCATTAGGGCCACGTATCCCCATTGGATACCTATTTATTTATTTTTTATCTCTGGGACCCAAATCTACACTGTATAGTGTACACTGTAAATCCTCAGTGTCATTTAACTCTGACCCTTATGGGTCCATTGGGTTCCATTTGTCAGAGTCCATTTGGACCTGTGGTGGGCCTCCGACCAGACGTTGAGAACCAGTGATCTAGTGTCTCTATAGAGCTGTGCTGAAGATGATTGCATCTCAGTAAACTGGTTACATTTGGCCATTGTCCCAATCTCATCTAGTGGAATGGCTCAATATTCACTGTTTATTGTATCATCCCACTTATGCCAACGTCAGTTGCCTTATTCATTTCATTGATACTGTTTTTTTAACCCAATCCTACTTTTGAGTATGCTAGCGCACACATTTGCCAGAGTACTTAGTGCAGTTCCCTTTGCCAGAGTACTTAGTGCAGTTAGTTCCCTTTGCCAGAGTACTTAGTGCAATACCTGCTGTGAGAGTACAGTATTTAGTGCAGTACCTGTTATCAAGAGTACTTGCAGTACCCGTTGTAAGGGATCTCCATACTGTATGGGCAAATGTTTCAACCAATCTACGAGGCCGATAGAGAGACAGGCATAGAGAGACATCTGTGTGTACACACACAGAGAAAAGTATGGATTAATAGATCTATTCATTGTTTATTTATTCGGATATATCGCAAAGTGCTCAGCAATGCATTGCTTTCCTTTTGACGTCAAACCATCAGTGAGTCATTCATTGATATACAAATTCCAACTCCAGCTGCATTCTATAAATGAATCGACATTCCCTTTAACTTTCGACAGCATTAGCAATGTTCCAATTAGAAGAATCCTGAGATGTCTCATTTACAAAAACACACCATAATGATTTGAGATCTGTGTGTATTCATACTTGGGTCTTTCAGCTGCACTTACTATGGAGTCGTTTAAACACATCGCTCACTTTGCCTTCCGCCCCATTCAACTTGAATGATGGGTGTCGTAGAAAAACCAAATCATAAAGGTCTAAAAGAAATTAAATATCTGCATTTATGGAGCATATTTTAGTGAGAGCCCTGACCCTGTTGGAAAAATGAACAGCCCTGTATATAGTCCATCAATGTGCTCCCTAAGTCCCTATTAAAGGGCTCAGTCCAATGGATGATTTATCCATCTTATGATGGAGAACTGAAGTATTTCTCTTACTCTAGCCTTCGTCCTGAATATGAATATGAAAATTGACAATTAAGAATCAAGAAGGTTTATTTGTCACTACTCATACAGGTACAAGGTCCTCTGTTCTGTTATTGTTGCTACTGCATTTTTATATGACTTTACGTTGCTTTGTTGTGTTCTTGCTATTTGTTTGGAAAGCATTTGGTTCAGCTGCTGTTGTTTTTAAATGTGCTATATAAATACATTTGACTTGACTTGACTCTCAAAGTACTGTGCTACAACAACATACAATGATAATAATATTGAAATAAAAGATACAAAAATAAGAAGAAGCCTAGAAGGATTATATACATATGGAAATAAATTCAGAATTGGGGCCTTTTTTAGTTAAGTGAATAAGCTAGTCTGGTGATTGGTTGATGGTGGAATGTAATTTGTGACCGAAAGACAGGGTGTAATTACAGTCTGGCTTCTTGATCTCAGACTTCATGTGGCCAGTCTATGACGCCAGTCATCTCTGATGTATTTATGACTTATTATGACTCCCATCTTTGAGAAAGGTTTCAGTCCGTTTCCACCGGCAACCACTTACTTATACAGACAGCCTGTATCTGAAAGAGTCTAGTCGATGACGTCATCCGTGCCCAAATCTGAGCAATCCAAGCTCTGTTGAGATCTGACTTTGCGAGATTAGCTCCAGACAGACACACGGACGGACGGGCAGACCAGACCAGACCCTCTCTCATAGACAGCTAGCTCTTTGAGAGCCACCTTGAACCCATTAAAACCTGGAATGCATCTGTGTCACGTTTTGATTTGAGCTAAAAAGCATTATTTTACACGTTGGCTATTCAAAAATAGCTTGTAGATCTGCTATTTTTGAAAAATCGTGGAAATGTGTGCAAATCTTTGAATATGTATTGTTTTCAAGCAATCATTTTTTAACTCAAATCTTTGCTTCTGGGGGTCCTGGAACAAAATATCTTAGATGGGGATCTGCTGCCAAATACATCATTTTGGGGGTCCTTGACATGAAAAAGTTTGGTCTTAATGGGTTAAATGGAATCATGTGGATGTTGGGATCCACATGAGAATTGTGTGGCTCCAATGTGGATCTGGGATGTGAGCATCATTCCTTTAATTGTTCACTGTTTTGAGAGACTTCATGTATGTACATGTATATTGTCACTCAATTAGTTTATCCCTGTTACCGAAAAACACTTCCTGTTATCGGCTAATGAGCTTAAAAGAGACAGGATACACATCAGCGCACGCCAATGTTAATTTCACTGACGAAAAGTATAATGAGAAACGTTCGTCTCGCATGCCACTTTAGGAGACAGCGTAAAAAATCTAACTATAACCACACCAAAATTGATCTGTCAATTTAGTCCGCAAAAAGAGACAGATGGAGCTCCAATTTGTTGAAGCTGTTGTTCTGAATATTACATTTTGTCAAGTGTCTGTGTTTGTGAGTGCATGGGTGCGTGGGTGGGCGGGTGTACGTGCACGTTGTGCGTGCGGGTGTGTGCGTGCGTGCGTGCGTGCGTGCGAGCATGCATATTTTGTTCTTGAGCACAGACAGATCTGATCTGTTTGGCTCTCTGCTTCTCCTTTCCTTTCTGCCTTACTGAGTTGTTTGCAAACCTGCAAAGCCTTCAGGCCACATGGATGGGATGGTGCTACTAGCTTGATCAACATCAGTGTTTGGAAGTAAAATAGGCTTTTTGCAGGCAGTGGTAACCAGCCAAGTGATGAAAGAAGGCTATGTACCCAGGTCTATTATTTGGCATTTTAGGTGGCGGGCCATTTTTCTTTTATTGCCACCGCTTTTTGAGGCTTCAAGGGATGACTGAACAGGTCAAGTGTCTCCGGCTGACTCTGACAAGAACTATTGAATTGTATTTGGAGTGCAATAAATAAAGTTGTAAATAAACAACTGACTATACTGTCAACTCATCTCATACCCAGTCTCGCCTTTTGCATAAGAATACATTTCCGTGAGGACTTTTCACTGCTTGATAGGTTAATAATCTTCTTCAGGTTTGTCTGTGCTTGCAGCTAGTCGGAGACCTAGAGACAAGAGAAGACAAAACATAACTGGCAGATATCCATAATGTTCACAGCTCCGCTGATCCCTTGGCTTTTCACACCGAAAGCTGTGTATTCTATCAAACCCAATGTTTGAAGTGCATGATGATGGAGGAGAAAAACATCCATATTGTGGAATGCGAGGCTTCGAGAAGTCTAACTGCTTCTGGTAGAATCCCGAGTGACAAAAACACAGCAAGATGCAGATAAGAGGAAATGTTAAGTGCAAGTATTTAGTCGATTGTGCGTTTCATCTCAAGCCCTGACAACAAAACAAAATAAATAACACGAGTGCTATTGCAGTTACTGTACAGCATGCTGCAAGTTATCACAAAACTCCAGATGACCTCCCAAAGAAAAACAAAAAGGGGCAATATTTTTAGAGCTCATTCCTTATTCATTATTTCTACAATATAAACATGATTCAAAGGTATGGAAGTGTTGAAAAGATTCTTTGGGCGAGGTTGGCTTTGATGACATGTTCTGATGTTTTATTGAAGCCTTCTTGCTTCAGCAGCAGTGAATGTTCATCAATTACTCGTCACCTGCGGCCTTTCAGCTCCCTGCTCTATTTAGACCCGCTGACAGTCTTGCATACTGTATCTGATTGCCTTCTCAAAAGCATCTTCCAGTGTTTTATTGATGATTTATCAATTCATAATTCATAAATTGAGGTCTATGCTCTGTCTTCCTCGTAATCCTTATTTTATTTGTAACAACTCATTTGATGGTGGCTACTGGCTACTGTTAGGCTCATTGTGCTTTCAAAAGCCTCCTGATTTGCCCATGTGCTATGTCAGCAATCATTAGTGCCCCCCTCCCTTTTGCATTTTATTTGTTTGACATAATGTACAAATAATATTCTTGCATATGCATTTATATCAATAAAAAACATCAATCAACCAACCAATCAAACATCAGTCAGCACTAATCGAATATAGTGGCCATGTGATCTTTTCAATATTTCTCATACAGTAACTGACTGGCTGTAAACCGGAATGCCCAATATACTTTGTCACACACGGAGGTTTCACTCGTTGGAGATAGTAGCTAACTGCAATGCATCATGAGGAAATGTTATGCTTACAGACATACAGTAGATATGTTCCATTAAGGTTGTTTCAATGCAACCAACCCCCAGCCCATTACCCCACGTACAATCCTCTTTTAAACGGGTTGCCGTATTTTCCATGTCACAAAGCTTTGGATCTGTCGTTGCTCTAGAGATCCATTTCAGTCATGTTCACCCAGAATGCTTGTTCACTTAATGGTCATTTCAGACATAAAACAGGGCTGGAACAACCCACTAAACAAAGTATCATTTGTTTAGGACCCCACAATTGTTTTGGGGCCCCCTCCCTCCAAGATTTTGTATTTTTCCCAATCACATTTTTTTATGTAATACAAAAAAAAACTAGAAAATGTGCTCCTTGGAGCACAGGTCTCCGCCAATACTGTTCCTGATTAATCCTGTCTTACCTATTTATATTACATATTGTCACGTGTCACTTGACCAATGTTAGCTTGGCTGACGGAAGATCACTTCAAAAAATATAAATGATTTTTTGAAGTGACTCACCTATTTATAGGTTTTTATTTCGTCATGCGTCTCGCTAGCCAATCAAAAGCATTGGTGACAACATATTGTCACGTGTCACATGAAGCTTGACCAATGTTAGCTTGGCTGAGACGGACGGACACACGGAAGGACAAGAACGAAAACATACTCTCCACCTCTGGCGGAGACAATAACCACATGAACCCAAGCATCCCTATAAAAAAAAAGGAGGGGACCAAGTATAGACCTCTGAGGGACCCCCGTCAACAAAGTATTTAAGTTATTAAATCTAATTCTGGAACTAGGAAGGAGGATTTTATTAAGTTGTGGATGCTGTGCACAGCACACTTGACGATTACCACCAACTGGCAGGTGAGGTAAGGTTAGTGTCTACTGTCTGTCACTGCCTGTCAACTGCCAGCAGTAGCTTATCCAGCTAGGTGTCACTGTCCAGCTGCCATGAAACAAATGTAGCCTACCCATCTGTGTGAGGCAAAAAAAGAATGAAAAAACTCTCAATTTTAAAACTGCTACAGCACCAATACGTTATCTTAGCCTTCTCACGGTTGTGGTGGTTTGTAAATAACATTAGCTAACTCAGTTGCTAAAACAGCCAGTATCCTGTGCAGTGCAGACAGTTACTGTATAGCTGGTGCAGCTAGATGACAGATGATATATTCTTTTTTGTCCGTTGGGAAATTATTTGGGGGCCCCATAAAGGCCATTACATGCTCCTTCCGACGTCCAAACTTTTCTTCTATAAGACTTCTTCTTTTGCCCCCCCAAAACACCTTGGGCTGGCACTGAAGCAAATGCTTGTGCTATAAACATAGTATGCCATGGGTCTTTTTTTAATATGGTCAGACAGCGGGAAATAAGGTTGTCAACCCTTGTACCCCTCTCACTTAACAAACAAAAGGTCACTCACAATGACTCTTCAACATCATCAAGTGTGCATTTTGGAGTGGAGGTGCAGGGCCAACAAGTGTGATTAAAATGTAAATTAGATGCAGCTAGTGAAATGATGTGTGCATAATGTGTTCCACTTTAATTGTTATCCCTCTGAATCCTTCATGCACGCCTTGTTAGATGCAGTGTCTGTTAAGTGTCCTCATTAATTGGCAAAATATCACTGTCCAGGACACATCAGGATGTTAATGCTGAAAATAACATGTCTATCCCATGGTAGGTTTGGCTAATCTGTAATACTCCATGCATAATTACCTACATTTAGTGGTTTAATTTGGTTGCATAAGATGCAAATGGCCCTTTGGTGCGTGCAACACAGGGTGTTGTCTTTAGCTTGTGTACAATCATTTGTTTAGCCTTAGGGGTACATTTTTAAAACAACTGAGGATTTGACTGTGCGGCATACTTTACGTTGGCTAGGTAGATTAAGTTGAACGTATTAAGTGTTTGTTATCATACTGAACAGCCCCCTGCCTCCGTTTTAAAGAAAGAGATTATTCGTGTGAATTTTCAGTGGTACGGCTCCATTTATTCTTTGGATGCATTTGCCTCCTATTTCAGTGTCATTAATCTGAGCACAGTGGCCAATGCGGCCTGGCCCTCTCCCTCCTCTCCCTCTCACATCCAAAGCTTCTCATCCCATAAACCTTTGAAAAGCAAAGAGAGAGCATGATTAGGGAGGACAGACGAGTTCTTCAAGCGGGGGAGCTATCTACGCTCTACAGTATGAGAGAGAGGGCTCTCCAGATGTTAATAAGAGATCAGGGAGAATTCATGCTGAGTCAAGATAAAACAAGGTCTTGAATTGTTCGTGTGATGTGATTTCTTGGCCCTTGAGGCAATTATTAAGAGATTACAAAAATAGTTTAAGAATATCAACCAAGTCTGTGTGACTCTTTTTTTTCTCCATTCTTTTCCCCCCGGCTTTTTTGCCTGTATTTGATTACAGTGGGGATTGACAGGAAACGGGGAAGAGTCAGGGAGTGACTTAAAGTAAAGGTCTGCCGGGCTCAGACAGGAATCGAACCCGGAACTCGCTGTCAGGCTGCATCAGAGCCTACATGTTACGAGCCTTAACCGCCCCCTGTGCCAGTACTTCTAGTAGCTGTTTATAACATAGATTTGGGCCTGGAAGTGGAATTCCTACAGTGCGCAATTGCACATAATAAGCTGAAATCCTTCCACGTGCTGTGCGCATTCGTTATTTGAATAATTGCAATTATGTTGTGTTTATTGACAGAGATGATTGTTCTAATTAGATTTCTCTAATTGTAGTACACAAACATAGTACATTGTCGCTGTCAGGCAGAAAACGTGCATCTCCATATTTCAACCTTTTTTAGGGTTTTTTTGGCACGCGTTGTGTGCTTGTAGATTGACTATTTCTAATTAAGTTTTATAAATATTTATAAACCAATGACAATTATTAACTCTTTACCTGCCATTGACGACATTTCTCGTTTTTCTCCGCATGGCTCAGCCAGCCGTCGACGAGATTGACGAGATTTTAGATGTTTTTTTTTTTTTATCACAAAGGAAGCAGGAGATAACGCGATGCGAAGATTTTCTGCTCCATTCACTTCAATGTTAAAAAATAAACGGAGACAAAATTCACAGTTTACCTATTTTTGCAATGTTATTCTCTGGCAGGGAAGGGGGGTAGATGTGTAAATACTCTGGCAGTTAAAGAGTTAACAGGAGCTGTGTGACTAAATTATAGCATTAAATCCATTACTATTTTAAAGCCATCCCTATCGGCCTACCCACGTTGGTTCATGTGAGGTCCTCACAAAATGCGTTCTGTAAAAACTTTTTATTAAAGATTTATTTTGAAATGCAATGCAGAAGCCACACACATTGTACTCATTGTTTATCTATATAAGAGAATTATAATGCTGCTGCATATTAAACAGTGCATCTAGCGGACTGCAGTCAGACTTCGTTGTCCTATTTTTACCTAGTTAAAATGCTAATTGGCTGCAATTGTATTCAGAATGAGCTCTCTCTATACGCCGTCCTCATACGAGCCCTCATCGGTGTCTGCAGTCATCCCGTATCTCCATAAATTTGGCCAGCTCGTTTGTGCTTTCTGCACCAGCGTCTTTCTTAAGCCCATCCACGTAGGTAGGTGTGGGACGTCCTACTGATTGACGCCTGTGTGTTGGTTTCTGGCAGGAAGTTGTCTGTGTAGAATCGATGGCAATGACCAGCTAGTCTCATCCTCCTGACTGCTATGTTCTCTGACACACGTGGCAGCACCCTGTACAGGCGTTTGTTTGTTATGTGTTTGTCCTGTTTGATGTTCAGCACCACACGTAACATTCTGGTGCACGTGGCACCCAGCCAAGGACTTCTATTCAGCACTCACAGCCATAAAAGAGAACGGACTCCACATACTGTAGCAGAAAAGAAACCGATCTTGATGCGTCGGGGAGGATGGATTTCCACACACTGGTCATGCCATTAAGAGCTCTCCGTGCGAGTGCTTTCCTCACTTTAAGGTCCTTCTCTGTGGAGTTGACCCATGCACTGGAACAAAAAAATGTGTTAGTCTAATTAGTTAATTAATTCAGTCATTCATTACAATTCAATTATGTTAAACTACAGCATAGTATTTTTCACACTTCACAACATAAAAATGCTGAATAGTTTATTTCCTGTTTCAGTGTTTGTAGATGAGCTATTTTCAGCAAAGAGATTTGGTGTGTAGAGGGAAAAAAGAGCCCACTAAGTACAGTGACAAAGTTCATTTTACTAAGTATAGATGGTTTAAGAAGTGGTAAACCATCTCATGGGACTCATTGAGTATTTTCAATGGTGTGTAGAGGGAAAAAAGAGCCCACTAAGTACAGTGACAACTCAAGTTCATTTTACTAAGTATAGATGGTTTAAGAAGTGGTAAACCATCTCATGGGACTCATGAGTATTTTCAATGCTCCGCCATGTTGTCTCACTACTCCAAGGAAAATGCAACTAGTACATGTATGCATGTTGTTGTTGTTTCAGCAGAATCCCAGTTTGATAACTTCAACGTGAGGCCTGTATATAGTGCAATGTGCACTACTTGGAAACACAATAACAATTAAAAAAACATTGATTGAAATTGTTCACCATTACCCAAATGATGATGTCGATCTGAGCTCACACAACGACCAAAATATGTTGGCCCAGTTTGTGCATAAACATGCAGCGTTTCAATAAAACATTTTTCTTCCCTGGTTGGTGAAGCCAGTAAATGCAGCCCCAGGCCAATAGATTAACATTGCTTTCAACAAGGAACTCCCCCGGTAAAAAGAAATGGTAAAGTCCCACTGGGATTCCCTGACAGTGTGGGGAGAGACTTGAGTCAGAACACAGGCAGTGTGTTGCTGGGATGCCTCACCTTTTATACTGGTAGGCAGCCAGTCTGTGAATTCCTTGAGTTGATCGGGCCAATATGATGCATTATGCGCTTCTAATAGTTCAGCTATTTTTGGTGCGAGATACCAGCGATCAACAATAAATGATAATGCATTTGGCCAGGCCAAAGACCCCCGTAACTCTGAGAGTTACCGATCATTCAGCTGGAGACCCCCTGGAACCCCTTTAAGGACCCCTGGGGGTCCCTGGACCACACTTTCAGAACCACTGTGATAAACGAATGATCACCCGGCATTGGTTGTTACCCTCGTTATCCTGCCTTGGGACAGGGACAGTGTATATGATCAATCAAACAGTTGATAGAATTTTTATCTTTAGTCAGTTTTACAGTATTTTGTCTGTGAAAAACCTCGACCACAATAGAAAGGTATGCAGAATTACTGAAAACCAATGCTAGAAAAAAAATATTTCGATCAGGCAAAAAGCCCCCTGGATCTGTCTCCTTGTCACTACACACACAATAAATTGCTCTGCTAGACCTGTGATATGATATTGCTTTGGTTCTTTTGCTGAATCGATCACTGGAAAAAGAAGCTCTTCAATAAGGCCTAATGCAAAGGTTTTTTGGGGAGAAAGCAGAATAGAGGGAGTGATCCATCATTCCGCTGGGCTCTTTCCTCATGAAAAAGTAAAAGTCATGCATCCATCTACTATCCTCCCCCCAGGGTATTGTGTGTGTGTGTGTGTGTGTGTGTGTGTGTGTGTGTGTGTGTGTGTGTGTGTGTGTGTGTGTGTGTGTGTGTGTGTGTGTGTGTGTGTGTGTGTGTGTGTGTGTGTGTGTGTGTGTGTGTGTGTGTGTGTGTGTGTGTGTGTGTGTGTGTGTGTGTGTGTGCGTGCGTGCGTGTGCGTGCGTGGTTCTATGACCAATGAACCATAACTCTCCCCTCTGGCACATTAATCCATCAGATTCAACAATATACAGTACACATGGAAGTGGAATTTGGCCATGCGTAGCAGAGTAGCCCCGCCTGAATCCGAAAGCATAATATATCGGATGAGTGGTAGATATTTGGATATGGACTCAAAACATATTTTTTATGTCTTAATTTGTTTTTAATCTACTTTTACCCAATGTTTTTTTGTTTTTGTCTTGCCTTTGTTATCTTTATGCCTTTGTTTTTAAACCCTGTAGCACTTTGTGATTTGCAAAAATGTAAAGTGCGCTATAAATACAATTTATTATTATTATAGGCTTTAATCCAGGTTGTTATTTTGGGTGCTTGTCCTCCATTCAAACATACTACACTGGCACTCTGACTGATATTGCATTGTCGTTTGCAACATCTCATTATGCACGCCACTTAAGCCCTCTTAAGTGGAGTGATGTGATGTGAGATTGTAGATATGCTATTTTTGAAAACTCCAAACTTTTTGCCTATAATTACATTCCCAAAATAGAGACACCAGGGTAAAAGTGATTAAATATTTGCAACAACAATTGGCTAATGGGATTGGCTGACTCCAGTGGCTTGAAATGCCATGCTCAGCATTTCAAAACCCGCCATGTGTCAGCATACAGTAATCTACAAAGAGTTACAGCAGGAACCGTGGATGGTGTATGACTCCCAACTTCTGGGACCAGCGATATATAAATAATTTCAGCTTAAAATACAACCTTGTTCTTCATAGAAAAGACTAATGATAATTAGTTCCATTATACCTCTAACATAGAGGCCTTACTTAAAAAGATGAACTAAAACGAGACGGAGCAAGAGATAATTGGTTGCCAGTTCCATACAGTATCACTAGCAAGGAGGCCTTACTTAGAAAAATGAATGATGAGAGAGAGAGAGAGAGAGAGAGAGAGAGAGAGAGAGAGAGAGAGAGAGAGAGAGAGAGAGAGAGAGAGAGAGAGAGAGAGAGAGAGAGAGAGAGAGAGAGAGAGAGAGAGAGAGAGAGAGAGAGAGAGAGAGAGAGAGAGAGAGAGAGAGAGAGAGAGAGAGAGAGAGAGAGAGAGAGAGAGAGAGAGAGAGAGAGAGAGAGAGAGAGGAGGATATGGTCATGGACTCAAAATTGATTGGCAGGCTTGAAATGCGAGACGTTTGTTTCTCTCTCTCTCTCTCTCTCTCTCTCTCTCTCTCTCTCTCTCTCTCTCTCTCTCTCTCTCTCTCTCTCTCTCTCTCTCTCTCTCTGTTCAGCACCACTGAAACACCAGGAGACCAAATTAATAGCAATGATAGACACTGAAATCTATAGATTTTTTACAGTTGAATAGGTACACAGCCTCAGTTGTCTAGTCAATGCACTAATCCTGCAAGTATAAACAAACAGCTCCAACAATGAGGGATAAATAAATACAGCGCCTTGTCTTTCTCTGTTGGAATGTTGCAGCAGGAATCCACATAATCACCTGAGACGGATAAATTGAAGGCTTCGGGCTGAACTGTATTTCCCTGTTTACATTTATTATTATTTTTCACCTAAAATTTCCCCAGTCAATCCAAAATGACTGGAGTCTGAATGTCGCATCAACCGAGTGTCATGCATCATGCTTCACACAGACGCACGCACGCACGCACGCACGCACACACACACACACACACACACACACACACACACACACACACACACACACACACACACACACACACACACACACACACACACACACACACACATTATTTATGACCATTTTAAAACATAGATCACCACTCGCTTCCTCCAAATAAAAGCTTCAACTGGCACTGAGGAGCATCAAAGCCTGCACTGCTCTGATGCAGCCATACATCATTCACACTGGAAGACTCATGAGAATGGTAGTGCTGAGTTCAAATGAACGGTCCGACCTTTGAATCTAAGAACATGGCTGGGGCATCATTGGGCACCGCTCTTCTCTTTGACCAAGTCATTAGGATTTAGGATTAAGTCTGATTAAGGATATTCCTAGAACACAGAAAACTGAAAACTTTTTTTAAATGTTTGCCAATTATGACATGCCCAAATGGTATGCCAGGTTGAAAGTGGTTAAAAATAGATGTTGTCAAAAAAGTCAAATCATGTCTGATATCGGCCAGACCGATAAATTGGTCTGTCTCTACTACTGTAATAACCTCTGCCTGCAGCTGCAAGGTGAAGTGATGATCTTTAAAAAGTGCTCTAAGTACTAGGTGGTAAAGGCCAGCCAAAGGCTATCGATTACATGGAGAGACTGTTGACTTTTTAATGGTTTTGGTATTATACGTACTTGTTGGCACTGTGATGGACACAGGGGTTTATGTGCACTTGGAGGGCACAAAGTGGCTGATTTAAGCACAGCAAGGTGACTGGTTATTTCTATATTTCAATTTGCCTGCATTTCTTTTTGGACCAGGATGGGCAGAGATGCCCTGATTCAGCCTCCCTCTGCTTCAGGACACTGAACACATCGGAACAAAAACAACACAAGTTGTTGTGAACTTCTCACTTTTCACGTTTAACTTGAACAAGACAATCCATTTGTTGAAACTTTGTGTCGTATGATGACGTATATAGGGCTGAAATGGATTAATATGATGATGTTTTTTGTTGTCCTGCAGGTGGAGTCTCCCCTGGCTGTGGATGCAGTGTTGGGACAGTCATCGTTCTCTGTCACAGATGAAAAGGTGTCCATCTCAGAGCTGCGCGTTCATGCCATCTCTGGCCTGAGTCTGTCTCTCCAGCACAGCCCTGGAAACAGTCACACCATGGTGGCCAAGGCCTA
Organism: Gymnoscopelus microlampas; assembly: GCF_963454915.1. Taxonomy (NCBI): domain Eukaryota; kingdom Metazoa; phylum Chordata; class Actinopteri; order Myctophiformes; family Myctophidae; genus Gymnoscopelus; species Gymnoscopelus microlampas. Next base: position 21,490,680 of record NC_139949.1, on the reverse strand, counting down.
TGGGCTCCAGACGCTCACCGCGCCCAAACAGGTTTGCTATTATTTATCATGTTGTGGAATGAAGGATGAAACATCGAAACATTGCACACTTCAAAAAAAGTATTTTGCTGTGATACTCAGTATTCATTAGCACTATTTGTTTTCATCAGCTTTGATTGATAACCGCTACTTCTACCAGCAGCTGTGGCAACTAAGAAAAACCCAATTATTATTTGTCCTCGTTAAAATAATGACTGATTACAATATATCATTTTTCATAAAGTTGTTTTTCCTGTGAATGGTAAATATGACAAATGTCGGTAACACTTGCCCTCTCCCTTCCAGTCGGTTATATATTCTTAGGTTATAACATAAAATATCCAGTATGTGTTGTGCACAGCAAACTGCAAAAAGAAGGGATTCATTTTCCACAAAATTATATCAATTTGATATGCATTTCACTGTCAATACTAGATTCTAGTTTCTCCTCAGGTAACCTCACATATATAAGCTATTACCGTTCTCAGTGACCATCAAAGTTTAGGACAGACTTACCAATCTAATTGGAGCGTTTCTGCTTTCCACCCCGGACAGACAGGTTCTACTTGCCCCTGCCTGCTGTGCTTCTCATGTGAACCTGTGTTGCTTCCAAGAAGTAATTGGTGTCTCCCCACAACTCTTTCTGTAGAGCAGTAAAATGTTTACTTACAGCAGAAACTCTCACAGGTTATGTTGCCACGCAAACAGCAAACTTTTTAATTTTCACATTTTTGCCTGCCACTATTAATGAGTAAAACCGTGGATTAATTGTGTGAGTCAGGTCCCCTCAGCTTCCAGACATTGTTTATTAGCATGGACGGCAGTTTGAGTTGTGTTGCACTATCCAAAATTGGTTCATTTTTTTTTATATCAAAGAATCTATCAGCATTGATCCATATTTCTAAGGTAATGCTGCTGGAACCGTCTCTGGTTTATATTATTAAAATATAACTTTCAAGGCGCATTGCATCACAAGCAAGAAGTGAGGAGTCTGAGGAATTAGTTCTTTGTCTCTTCCTCTATGCCTTGACAATGAGAGCTGAGGCTTTGTGGGCGCTATTCTCTCACGGAAGTAATTGGTCAGTATTTCACGTAAAGGGAAATGTGTAGACACAGTGAAATCCTCAGCCTTCAATTATCCATTTGTAACTCAGACAGTGTACAAGTGTAACCGAAGGGGACTGAACAGGTCCTTGCGGGTCCATTCGGTTACATTTGTACACATTTTGTACACTCTCTGAGTTAAATGAACATTGAGGCTTTTATAGTGCATGCTAGTGATGCGCGGGTCGGGTTTTTTCATGACCCGCCCCGCCCCGCCCCGCCCCGCGACGGAACCCAACCCGCCTCAACCCGCCCCGCGAACCCATATATAAATCTACGGCTCAACCCGCCCCGCGACCCGCGATTTTTTTTTAATTCTGTAAAATCATGGTTAGAAAATAATCCCCAAGTGTATTCAAACTGTTTTATTGTTAGTATTCTTATTCTTATTAGGAATAAAGACAAAACAAGAGCATGTTATTATTATTTTTTTTTTTGCGTGTGAGAGCGCATGACCCGCTCACCCGCAGCCCGCACAATTTTCTCCGAAATTCTGACTCGACTCACCCGCGCCGCGGGTTGACCCGCGGGTCCCGCGGGTTACGGGTCAACCCACGCATCACTAGTGCATGCGTTTTCGACACCACCCTGCCCTTCCACCGGTCTTCCCTGCGTGGCCAAACAACCACATAGAGCATCCACGCGAGAGAAAGTAGCATTTAATTCCAATTTTTCTTGCTCTCTGCTTCCCGGCCACCTTGAAATGTAATTATTGTAATGTATTGTCCTAAGTGCTCTCCAAGGCCTGGCCATAAAAGGCAGCCGAGCCCTCTGCCAGCGCAGATCTCACAAGAGTGCTGAAGCTATTTCAAGCTATTTGATTCTGTTTCGCAGGGAAACTTTCTAAATGTCCCCTATTACTTTAGAATGGAATGAAAGTCATAAAGAATATATGGGTGGAAGTTGACAGTCGAGTCTTTTTGCACTATTCCCTTTCCAATTGACCAGGTCTAAAACCGCTGACTCCAATAAATACTCCCCAGATGACAAGTTAGAGTATTGTCATTATAACTCATTACGTTAACAATGACTTTCTTGCCTCCTAGCGATTACTTTTGATGGTTGCTTAAATAAATAGCTAAATATATTATGCATTACTTCTCATAATGGAAATAGAAATTAATGCAAAGTTACCGTGAGAATCATATTTCCGCTGGAGTGTTATACTGTACATACATATTTTATAAGCCCAGCCATTTATGCTGAATTAATGTCGTCATTAATTTCCAGTTGCAGTAAAGTACAAATTCAAGCCTGACAGGTAGCTGTGACGCCATTCTGCTCAATCTTACACATACTTAGTGAAAATATGCACGTTAGATACATTCAAAGGAAAGGTGCGCTACCGGTTTAGTGGGCTAAGCTGTGTGCCATACACCAACAGAGTGCACAAATCTCTGTCTTTAGGTCTCAACATCTAATATTTTAAACCTTTTGTCAGCGTCATACAACCCTTATCTTTAGTTTTTGTTTTTGTTTTTCCTGTGTGAGCCCTCATTACGCATGGAGCAGACTCATAACGACAGGGAGGCAGTGTTCAATGTATTATTCAAATCATGCATATCAAACACTCATCCTGACACGCTGACATGGCAGAGCGCTGGCTCAGATCCAGAAATCCTTCTTCCACGGTGTCTCTCTTGGCAACTTGCTCAGAAACGAAAAGGCTACAGTATGTCAGAGAGAGAGAACTGTTTCCCTGCATAGTCAGTATTCCCAACAGGTGCAGTATGAGCGCTTGTGTTTTTTTTAGCAAGCTGTGGACAAAAACAAAAGTAAAAAAAAATCAGCCTTGTTGTGTTGATGGCAAGAACTCCAGTGGTACTGTTCTTCAGTTCTGACGCAGATTAAATCTGTCAGGCCAACCCGAGGCATGCAGGGCACACCCTGCACTGTTGCTTTCCCCGAAGATGAGAGAGAGAGAGGGGGAACACAACATGTGAGTGAGGCCGTGATGATGACACACACACACACAACACCACAGATCCTGGGTGGAACATGCTTGTGCATTTACTTAGCCCTGTGCCGGGCAGTACCGCTGCGTTGTTGTCCACGGGACAACGCTCCTGCCTGCTACCCTTTTCCCGCCCTCCCACTTTAAAGTGGTACACCACTGTGCCCATCAGAGACCGAGTGCGCTGCGTGCCTGTTCAGGCTTGTGTGCTAAGTACAATGTTCTGATGTTCAGGGATGCTTCGGGGATTGGCAGAACTTCAAAGGTCGTTAATCACACCAAATCAGAGGCTGGGGCGCGTGACAGAAGAACATCTCAACCACTCAGATATTCTCCTGGGAAATATAAACACAAGTCTGGATCGTGGCTGTTTTATAGCCCAAATTGTTTTTTTGTTTTTTTACTGTTATTTTAATATGCTTTGTTGACTTTTATAGGGCTGTTTGCAATATCTTAAAATAAACTAATGCTGATGTTAACTGCCAGGGTAAAAAAAAACAAAAAAACGTAAGAATTTTAAGCCCTACATACTTTGTTGTACAACAAATACCGGAAATAGCCAAACTACAAGCTCACAATGCACTGCGACGCTTTGTGTGTTTTATTTTATTTTATTGATAAATAAATGTATAAAATTCAACCCTGTTAACAGCCACGTGTCTCTCTTTGCTTTGACAGGAGGCCAGTTTGTCCATATGGATGTACTACACTGACAGCACAGCGGCCCCTCTGAGCTACTTCGACCCCAAGGACTACAACCTCAACGCCTCCACGTCCGATGACAAGGTCGCGTCGGTGTCCCAGGAGCCCCAGCAGCGCTGGCCCGTGGTGGTGGCGGAGGGCGAAGGCTCCGGCGAGCTGGTACGAGTCGAGATGACCATATGTGAGGCTTGCCAGAAGACCAAGCGCAAGAGCGTCATCGCGTCGGCCGGCGTCTACGTGAAAGTCCGCTTCGGCCCGGAGGACGACTCCGAGGAGGAGGTGAACACGGAGGGCGAGGGCGAGCCAGCCGCCCCCACCAGGCGGCCCGTCGTTGACTCCAACGTCGGAGGGCGGATCTACGAGACGTCGAACGAGCAGCCCGCCAGCGTTCCCATCGACTACACCAACTTCCCCACCATCAGCAACCAGGAGAGGCCCACCGAGGGCGAGGAGGAGGAGGAGGAGGAGGACGACGACTATGTCCACTCGCCTCGCAACATGACCGACCTGGAGATCGGCATGTATGCCCTGCTGGGTGTCTTCTGTCTGGCCATCTTGGTGTTCCTCATCAACTGCATCGTCTTCGTGCTCAAGTACCGCCACAAGAGGATCCCCCCGGAGGGCCAGGCCAACATGGACCACTCCCACCACTGGGTGTTCCTGGGAAATGGCCAGCCGCTGAGGGCACAGAGCGACCTCTCGCCACAGCAGGTGGAGAGCCCCAGCAACGCCCTGGAGCCCGGACAGACTTGTTGCCACGGGGACCACCACAGCAGCGGCAGCTCCCAGACCAGCGTTCAAAGCCAGGTCCATGGGCGGGGCGACGGCAGCTCGGGGGGCTCGACTAAAGAGAACGGGGAGGAGGCCAGTTCACCCACCTCCAAGCGCAAGAGGGTCAAGTTCACCACCTTCACCACGCTGCCCACAGAGGACATGCCCTACAACTCCATCCCCATAGCGGACGAAGAGGACATTCAATGGGTCTGCCAGGACATGGGGTTCCAAGACCCAGAGGAACTACACGATTACATGCGCAGAATAAAAGAAATAGCCTGAGACCAAGAGCGCGAGAGGCGCTGCCTTCGGCTTTCTAAAAGAAACGTTCCTTTCTATTTTTCTCTCTTTCACTCGAGTGAAAGATAATTTTTCACAAACAAACAAAAGAATAAGGCCAGCTATTGGTTGCGGTTAGGGTTTGTTTCATTACTGTTTGCACAGTGCTCCCCAAGCCCCCTGCCCCCACCCCCCCTTACATGCTCACACTCTTTAGAATGGCAAAAACACAAGGACAGGTGCATTATAGACCAGAAGACCCCAATCTGAACTGACCAGACGAATGATGCGTTTCGATTGGAAGCACTGTGCTATGGCCTCATGAAAAGTGCTGCTGTTGTCTTGTTTTTCGGGGCGATGAAATAGCAAGCCTGATATGGACAGGTGTATGGAAGGGATCTGGCCCTGTTTTGCCACTATATTAACTATATGTTTTCAAACTCCATACCAAGAGACCTTTGATGAACAAATTCCTGTCAGAGGCCCTTTGTGGAAGCTACTATATTATGAAATCATTTTGGTTTTGCCAAAGAAGGGAAAGCATTCTTTTCAGTGGCAAAAAAAACTTTCCTCATTGTCGTTCTTGGTGCAGCACACTCAAATTCATTCCTGACGTTTTTTCTACATTTCATAGGTGGCCAAAAGCAGTGCCCTATACTACTATTTCATCTGGTCCTCAGCAAATGTAATGCCTTATAAAAATGGTCACGGTTCACAGCTTGTATCATTTCTGACACCCTGTTTTTCTCACTGTGGCTGGAGACAGTGTAGTAAGAGCAACTAGTTAACATACTACCGCTGATCTCAAGACATGTGGTATGAAAAGAGAGGAGCTTGCATATCGTAAGGAGCTCCGACATTGTTTGCATGCGAGGAGATCTTGAGGCACAATCAGAATCAGTTTCCAAATTTGTAAATGTTTGTATTGTAATTATGTAATCATTAATACACTCATTACTAAATTACATATGTTGTCATGCATTACATGCATGCCATGTCAGGCCGAAATGCATACAGGCCCTCCTAGTATACAGTATGTATTAATCATGTGCAGCTGAGGTTGCATATTAACTAGTAGCTCACGCCAAGTTAAACTGTAGCTAGATGTTGAGGGCTTGGACCATTAAGCAGTCAGATGGAGGCTCCCCTTGGTACACAGATTATTGAGCTGTTCGCTTTTTAACAAAAATGGTATGGGATTTGGCACTGCTATGTATTTTTTATTTTTTATTCATCATCTTTTTTTTTAATGATTTATTTTTCTCCAACAAGCTTGGCTGGCCTTCAACCCGATGGCGTCTGGCAAAGTCATGATTGGGAACGCAGATGGACGTGTGCCCACACCATGTACCCAATGTCCTTTTGAATACTGCAGGAAGGGGCTCTCATCTACCCGACATGATTGCTAGATAAACCAGTCACTTCATCATCTCTCAAATCATGACTATCCCTTGTGTCATGCCTTGTGTTTTTGTTGTCTCCGTTCCAGTCAGTCAGAGCACGGAGGGGCAGAAAGATGCTTTGTCAGAAGTGGATCAGAGAGGGGACCAAAAAGCCTTGTACTCTAATGCTAAATTTATACACTGCGGTGCGACAAAGTATAAATCGGGGCTTCAGAGGAATCAGTGGTACTGTAACGCTACTGAGACGAGAAGCTCTTCAGATGCCGCGGTTGTGGTTGTGATGATGCCATGGAAATGTTTTGAATATCTCAGGACTCTGACTTGGTAAACTGAAATCCTAAGTTTGACAGTATGGGGTTTTTGCTTTTGCACAAATCAGAATGATTGCAGACGCTCAGCAAATGGATGTGGTTTGTTGGTGGGATTGCGGAAACGAGAAGAACGTTGAAGTTGAGATTTTAAAGGTCTACCGATGCTGGTTAAAACTACCTTTTAAACTGCTAATGACAGAGAAATAAATTGGTACACATACAAAAGAGCTGTCACAATTTCACCATAACTGGGTAAATTGTCACTGACCTACATAGATTTGCGATTGCAGTTGCCATGTATTTGGAGAGTAGTTGGAGCGTATGACCAGAGATCACTTATAATGGTGAACAAAGAGAAAAAAGGAGTTTCAATAACACTTCCCCTTATTTCCATTTTAGTGCAGAGGGCTTGGATTATTATTTTTTTGACTGACTGACTGACATTGATCATCGTATGCGGGCTTATGTCACTTGTTTTCTCAGTGATAATGAGAATGGGCTTTCAAAATCATCAATCAAAATGTGATATTTTGTTGATATTTTAGTGGTATTTAGTCCTCTTCGTCCTCTTTTTTTGAAGACCCAATCCAGAACTCTAATATGTTACTACTAGATCACCAGAGGGAAGACAAATATTCATTCTGAAACTGATTGACGGAGCTCCCAATACACGGACCATAATGTGACATTGAAATGGGAGTTTAAAATATACGTCATTTCAAGATGTAAATGGTTTGTTTATAATAGTTGTAAATATTGGACCATACTGGACCTGTATTTTAGTCACGGTGGGATCTGAAATTTTCAGAGATTATTTTACATCAGCATCCTACCCATCAAGAATATTATGTATATAATTACCTAATTATTATACTCCAAAAACTAAATCCTGGATTGGGGCTTTAAGGATTTGACTTTCTGCATGCCCTCTATACATTCCATGTGATTTAAATAAATAACAACCGTAATCTAGTGTTTGATAATATGCAATCTAAAAGTAAATGTCTTTGACAGTCCAAGCCCTCCCTTCAGTCACAGGATTACCATGAAACCAAGTCAGTCACAGGCCTTTCATTTTACCCCCAAAGTTTGAACTTCACATTTCACACGGTGGTGTCTCAGGATGAATGTAGGATTCTCAACTGTACTTTGCCTCTTGTATTAACACGGTCAGCCCGAACCAGGACACTGCTTAATACTAGATTCTAAGTTTCTAATAGCAGCTTTTTACAGTGTTTTATTTGAATTTTTCACGTTAGCTCATGCATTTGCCATCACTGCTGTATGTCTCTGAAACATTTTATTGCTCAAAGTAATTTTATAGTCCCTCTCACCTTGTGTATATATTGTATGTACATGTTTTGTTTGTTTTTTAGTTTTTTTCCGTGTAATGCCACTGTGGTGATGGTGTGCATACTGGACTTTCTGTATTTCCTCCAAGCTGCTACTAGAGACTCTCGTCTTCTTTCCTACATGTGATTGAACACCTTGAGATGTATCCCTGCTCCCCTCCTTGGAAGACTGCGACATGTGCAGCTCCACTGGCTGTACCAAGCGACGTCACACTAAAGATAATATGTTCATGTATAGAGCACTGTTAAATTTCCTGTATTCTCTTGAGAAACTCCTTGTATTTCCTCCCCGTTATATGTACAGTACTAAAGACAATGTAATACACAAACTGTGTCCTTCCTACTCCTCACACCATCATTCCAAGAAAACAAACAAAAACAAAACGAGATTGATAGTGTTGTATTGTTTTTATCCATTAGTGAAAGGGTTGCACGTTGCACATGGTATTTCATAATGAAATCAGTTTCCTTGCAGTGATATTTGCTCGCTGTCCTTGACACAGATAGGATGCTGCTATAGCAGAATTCAAAGTAGGTTACTATGTTCAGGGTTGTTTTTTAGAAGCCTATCCTTTGCCAGCCTATCCTATCCTGTACTGTCACTGACCAGCAATGACTCAGTTGTTAGGGCATAAATCATTTTGTGTCCACACAGTTTTTTGTTATTGAGAAATTGGCAAATGTTTCCAGTCAGCACTTGTTAGAAATGCAAAGGCCCCAAGAAAGTATTACTCTCCCAAATTGACTACAAGTCAATGTGTGCCTCAGCTATTATTCTCAATATTAGTGCTTGTATCTACAGAAAGTATAAATAGCTTTCAAAACGTATTGTGTCATTGTAACATATTAGTGCTGGTATCTACGGTAAGTATATATATAACTTACAGACTGTATTGTATCATCGTAATATTGGTATCTACAGTAAGCTTTCAAAATGTATTTTTCTGATTGTTTTTACCACTTATTCTTCCACTGGCTCCCAGATATCCAATGAAAGATGTGAAGCCTAGCAAGCGCAACAATCGTCAAATAACCCTACGATAGCGCCGACTTTATCGCTGTTTTACGACAGTATGTGGTCAGAATGTAGACCGAGACTGCACAGCACAGGGACGAGAAATGGCAGTAGCGGGGACGGGGTTAGTAGGAATATAAATTATTGAAAGATAAGAATGTCTGAGGGCCCGGAACACATTTGCTGATCCCGGATTTCAACATACTTGAGGATTCCAGCGGCAGAGAGCCCAGTCACATTTAACAGTCTAAAAACAAGTCACGCATAACTGGCTGACTTACAGAGCACGGACACGCAATTTCAAATTTGCCCCAATAGCCGCGGGCTGCATTGCATTATTCACTCAGTTCTCTTTAATACACACAATCTTGCAGTGATTTCTCCAAGCGCTCAAATTGAAGTTTTGAGGATTTAATGAATTTAAATGTCCTGTGCATCACACACCCTGCTGGGTGCACAGAGGGGCATTAGCGGGGATGCAGGGATTAACAACAACAACAACAACTAAAAATAGTGGAAATAAAAGTGGCCCCCCATATGCTCCTGTACGCATGCCGGTAGGATAAATATCTTTTCCCACACGTGACTCAAATGCCTTCAACTGATCACTCTGCGTCTTTCAGCTGCTTAAAGGAGTAGTTCAGCCAAAAAGTTACTTATTTTCTATCAATCACTCACCCCATGAAGCCTTGAACTAAGTTTTTGTCGAGTTGAAACTTAATGGTTGTCCTTTTATGCAAGTACAAGCACGTTATCAGTGATGTAATCCGAGTTCCCAGACGTTCTCTCCAGCTCTCAGGTGATGTAACCTGTCTCTATTATTAGTATTATTTCTGATATTTCCACGTGACAGGCACCTGTCACCAGGCTCCACCAGGGGTTACATCCAAGTTGCGTGTGAAAGCAACAGATTGTTCTCTTGACTTCCTTCCTATGCCCTCTGTGGATTTGTTCAGTTTTAACCACTTAAGCCCTACAGTACACTTTGTCAATTAAAAGAAAATTCAAAAATATTGAAATGTTTTGAAACTTTGCCCAAAACATGCACCAGGGTTAGTGTGGTTAAGGGTCACGATAAGATTTTAGATTTCATATAATAAAACTGTACAAATGCTATGACAGTATTTTTAAACAAAATACTCAAACTGCTGTGTGATATAGGCTACTGCTATGGCTATTGCTACTTCTATGTATATATTGCTGAAAATGTCCCAAACTTTATTTGGACACTGTAGTGAGACATACAGTATGGAAGTAAATCACATTCCTGTCATGAAGCTGAGCTTGATGAGTAAGGCCAAACTAAGTATGCCAGACTTCAAATATTTGAAGTCAAATGCTGTCGTAGACACAGTTCCAAGTCAGTGAATGTGTTTGATCAACGGATCACCAGAAATAATTTTGTTTCAGATGGTCACAGACTGTAACGAGGCCACCTTTTTATTTGATGTAACGTGTTGGATATTATACACTTAAATAACGAGTTATGTGTGATGTTCAGCCTATGAGCCGAGTTATCTTTGGTTGACATAAGCAACTACAGGTGGCTTGCCAAACCAAAGTGAAACCACTGAAGAGCAGGAGACGGAGCCAAACCATGACTCCTTGCTGGAGAGCAGGGGGAGACATTCATTTAGTGTCCGGGTTGCTCAGTCGGTATAGAGCACTAAAGGGCCTTTAGACCACAAGGTCATGGGTTCGATCCCGGGCATCGCTAACTCAGTGTATGAGTAGCATGGCTTGGGTGTGGCAAGTCTTTCGGAAAGTACTGGGAGCTGATGGTAGGTGTTGCGTTTCACCTCAGCAATCTATCTCCCAAGGGTCGAGTGCATTGCGGAACGGGGAAAGACTCCCGTGCTGATACCAACAATAAGCCTCTCCGACCTACTACATTGAAAGATGGAATGGAAACAAGTGCTTCCTTAATTCATCCTCCAATTTGTCAAAATGCTGACTGTTGTGAACTATCTAGATTCCATGAAAGTGTAGACCTACATGTCAGAGACATGAGCAATCAATAGTGTTGGACAGAGTACTCCTGGACAAATATTGCTCAACTGCAAGTGAAAGTTGCTACTGTATGTCAAATTTGTACTTGAGTTAAAGTACTGAAGTACATGCTTTTAAAAATACATGCTAATATTAAAAGTGCAAATTACAAAGTACATTTTCTTTTTAATATCAATGCATTGCTGTATCGAGACATAAATAAAGTATTATGCAGACATTTTCCATAACATCAGCAATAGTGAAAACAGAAGATCTACAAGCTCACAATGTGTCGTGACGTGACAAGTGAGATTGTAGATCTACTATTTTCCACTATATTTTTTGGTTAATTACATTTTTACTTAAGCACAGTACGCAAGTAAATGTACTTCATTACTGCCCACCACTGGCAATCAGCGTGCAGTTAAAAAAGCAAACTACTGAAAGAGGCATTTCCTTGTGAGTCCCTCATATTGGTGATGATGAATGAGGAACTCCAAAAATCAATCTGGTCAGTCTCTGGGGAGAAAAGAGAAAAAGTAAAGCATAAACCCACAAAAACAGGATACTCTGATGGCAGCCCACTGATATTTTGACAGGGCAGACTCACAGACGCTGAGGTTGGGGGGAAAAAAACCTCAAATGGCTTCATTCATAATTAATGAATCAGAAACAAGGCTGTCCAACACTACAAGGGTGGTGCACTGAAATGAAAGGTTTTTGACCACAATGAAGAACGCTATGAATATCAATGTAAGCCTTTTACGGTACATCCTGACCTAGACACATTTTAGAGCCATTGAATTTATTGTTTCTTCACAAAACGTAACTAATCTTTCGAAACCAAATGCTGGGGGAAAGTGTTCTCAGCCCTGACTGTGTGACTGCCAGCTAATAATAGTTCTCAAACCTTTTCATGTCAAGGACCCCCAAAAGGATATGTGCTTGGCCATGGACCCCCATCTGAAAATGTTTTGTGCCAGGGACCCCCAGAAGAGAAGATTTGTGTTAAAAAAGATTTTCCAAACATTTTGGATATTTTTCCAAAATTCTCAAAAATACCAGATGTACAAGCTCGCAGCAGAGCACAAAGTGACGCGCTTTGAGCTTGTATATCTGCTATTTTTGAATAGCCAACGTATAAATGGATAAAGTGGTTAAAATGATTGTGATGCTGTATTTAAAAAATGACCTCCCCAAGGACCCCTGGGGGTCCCCGGACCCCACTTTGAGAAACACCGAGCTAATTTCACACACTACCCATATTGGTCAATCAGCATCATATTTCTTTTGCACGCTGACAGCTGCCCACGGTCCTCAAATCTGTAATATTTATTTTAATCTGTCAATGACAACTATGTCATTTTTGTGAATTAATAATTGCAGAGCAATCGTCCCTCCAGGCTATGGACATGAACAAGTCAATTGGGCATCTGTCTGTCCAGCTTATGAGATCTACAGTACACAGTATACTAACTAGTCAATTACAACACTCTGTAAATAATAGCCAATCGCAGACTTGCATAAAAATGGCAGCACAAGTCCATGTTTGCTGAACACCAAAATATACATTGATCAACGTGACAACATGCCCCGTAAAAAAATAATCACGAGAGTCTGTGCGAATTCAGCCCCAGCTGTCTTAAGTCTGTCTTTAGCGTCTTTTTCACTAAATCCAACAGTAACCAGCATGTTTTTGGTGGGTAGCATAAAGCAGTCACCTTTGAATCACAAGGTTCTATGTTTGATACCGGACACTGCCAACTCAGAGTATGAGTAGCCCAGCTTGGGTAAAGAACTGGTGGCATATTGCTGTGTAGCAGCTATTATTTATAGTTGGGTTTAATATTTTCACATCCTTTCTTGTAATATAGCGCCAGTAGGTACTGACTAGCAGCAGATTCAATTAAGGCAACACTGCAAAGCAGCTTTACTCATACACTGAGCTGGCAGTGTATGAACTCTTTCCACACTGTGGGAAAAGCTTTAATGTGTGCCTTCATTGATAATTATGCTGCTGGGAATCACGACTGTTTGCAAATATGGTGTTTTTTTTACTTAATTGGTGAACAATTGGACTTTTTCCACTGTGGTGCAGAGCTAATTGGGTATGGAGTTACATTTATGTCTCTATGGTCCACCTCAGTTGTGTATCACATCTGTCCCATCATGTGCACTGGGACACATATGCACCTTTCATGCATAGGGAATGATAGAAAGCACATTTGAAAAAGGGAGTTTAAAATATGAAATAGGTAAATCAAATGAGGGGTAGGGCTGCGCCACAACATTATGTAAACATTGGAATAATATTTCTTGTCAAACAGTTGATTGTCAAGTAGTTTTTTTTTAAATCGGCACATGGTTACTGAGAAAAGTCCACAGATTTTGTATTGTATTGTATTGACCAACATTTTATCAGTAGCCTTTTCTCAGGGTCTCAACAACAGAATGTATACAAAGACATAAACACCTAATGATAATTACTACTTAACTTTTTCTAACAGGAAAAGTTAGGGTTAGTGACAGAAATCAGTTAGTAATGTTGATCTAAGAACATAATGTTCCATATAACGGGCCTAATAAGCGCATAGGATAGGATATATAGGTATATAGGATATAGCTAGGATCTAAATCCTTACAGAGGACAGCCTTGGTATAGGATCATACCACCACGTCACCAGTCTGTGGTGTATGGAAATTGCTTCAAGGCAGACAAGCTAGATAGAAAGCAGAAAGCAATCTTTTGCTTTAACTTATTGCACTTCGGTTAATGATTTAGCCATTTGAGAACTCACAGAATTTACTGCACAAACTCTGCACCATTACTAGCATTTGTGTGTGTGTGTGTGTGTGTGTGTGTGTGTGTGTGTGTGTGTGTGTGTGTGTGTGTGTGTGTGTGTGTGTGTGTGTGTGTGTGTGTGTGTGTGTGTGTGTGTGTGTGTGTGTGTGTGTGTGTGTTGGGGGGAGAGGGTCAAGTTTTGTTCTGTTAGTTCTGTTTTCCTCTGTCATAACATGCAATGAGTTCTATGAAAACCTTGTGAAAAAAAATCCAAACATTTCCAGAATTTTCAGAACACTGTTATAAGGCAAAGTATAAAATAGGACCTAAGTGATAAAAGTATCACACATAAAAGTCCAGCAACTCTAGTCCAGACAAGTGTGTACTGTAAACTCTTCCTGACTCCTATAATTTTGAGTAGACCGCTAGATCATGGCCATTAAAGGACCTTGAAGGAAGCCAGGAAACTCTGCTAGCCGAAGGCAGGCGAGAGATTAAGTTTTCAAGTGTCTCTCTGTCTGTGATTCCGGAACTAATCTCACAAACCACTGGAGATCGGTTATTTTCTGTATTTTTGGTGTATTGGGAAGAAAGGAGGTTGGCTAAGTATAGACCCATGGTGGACTATGGTCAACGAACGAAGTATATACGGTTTACATGGTGGTTAACAATCACACTGGAGGGAGATGGGGCATTTATCTGGCAGAGATTTGTGCTCTACTGAGTGCAGCTTTCTACTTGAGCTATCATCATTCTAAATAATGCGATCCACAAAACAGTCCACAGTAGTGTGTGGCCTCACCCTCAAGGAAGTCTGAGGCGATTTTGACTACTGTATGTTGCAAAGCAGAAAATGCTCAATATTGAGCATCCTCTGAATACTGATGGAAATTAAAAACACGTCCAAAAGAACCACCATTACAGGAAACTACTCAGGCCCTGAGCAAATGACTAGGGCTGACAGGCTTATCCAAAATGGATTTTAATACAAGCTGTTAACTCTTTTAAACGAAACAGAAACTGCAGAATTGCATTTCAATTTGTTTGAAGTTGTTTTGGGCAAACTCTTTGGGGGTTAATTAAAATACCATAGCTAAAAAAGAAGAATTGCTGCATTTAACCACTTACACCCTACTTTTTTACCAGGGTACCCAGGGATCTTGGCCCCCTCCTTTTTCCACTCTATGCCAAATCCCTTCACAGAAAATAGCCGATCTACGAGCTTGTAGATCGAATTGAATAATGTTCGCCTATTATGACATGCCCAGAAAAAGGATGGTTCATGTGGTTAATCCTAAGATTTTGTCAAACAAATGATACGATATGCCTTTGAAAAAATGGCACTCAATAAGCCCACAAGCTTATTTTGTGTGTACATTGCTCAGTGTTGCACAATACTGCTCAGTGTTTTCTACTGACATCTCTTTACTAGCGGGACTTGTTTCCTAACATATCTGTTTGTTGGTCCTGTATCACAGATCAACAGGAAGACCACCAATACATGCAATGTACAAATGCTTAAATGCAAAACTGTACAAACACACAAACGCACAAAGACATAATGTCTTGGTAAATGCATTCTGGGACACAGAAGCCTGCATGTTTTTCAGAAAATTCATAATGAGTTCATGCTCCCTTTTTGACAAAAAAATGAATGTTCCAGGCTGAGAGCTTCTGAGGCTAAATTGAATAGTCCATTAGGACTTGGAGCAAGCCATTAGTCATTCATTACAGTTCACCAGTACCTTCCGGTGTATGGCACGTTATTCTTTCACCCAAAAGTATTTTATGAAAGACAGACTCCTGGCATGCATTTATATTGCGCAAGTGTAAACCAATATTATACACCTTGGTTGATTGTGATTGTGATTGTGATATCCTGGTATTAACCTGTAGTGCACCCACATTCTTCTACTACGGAGCAGGGAATACTGAACAGAGATATGCTTCATTTATACTCCATCACAAGGACAGTGTTGCTTTTTAAACTAGCTTGTTAGAACCTGCTCTCTCCTGTTGACAACTCTTGTAAACATGAAGCCAGTAGCCTACAATATCAATATCAGAATCAGCAAATAAGTCAGTGAAATCAATATACTGTACCAGAATTCACCAAGATGGACCTCTCATGTTCAATGGCAAGATACACATAACAAAGTAACTGTCTATTCAAATGATATTTGTGATTTTCCAGAGGTATATAGGAGACTAGGAGAAGGCAGTGCAAAAAATAGAAATACAAATTGGTGAAACGAATGGATAACACAGTATGATGAACAATCATTTAACAGCTATGCATTTTGATTAAAGGCAGCCATGGGGGTGATAAAATAGCCTTATTGGGGAATGAGAATAATTGACACACTCAACTGATTTAACAAGGCTAATAACAACATGTATTTTCTACAATAAAACTTACCAACTAGTGAATATTTGTGTTGGCTTGAAGCTTTTTTTGGCATTATTAATATTTACTCCCCATATCATACCATTATAAATGCACAAAAGTCTGATCGACTTCATGGCGCGTGTCACCGATGACCCAAGGCTAGTGCAGTGCCCAGCGTTGAGTCAATCGGATTTGCGGTTGTCTAGAACAGATATGCCCATATATGGGACCGACCGACCGACCTCAAACTCGGCTCCCCGGAGGATGAACCCTACTGATTTTGGTGACGCCAAGACCTTTCATCCAGCTCCACCCTTAAGGCCAGTCCACGCCAATGCAACTCCTTGCAACATGTAACTACTTGCAACCATTATCCACAATGGCAGTTGCAAGGAGTTGCATTGGTGTGAACTGGCCTTCGCAAGGAGTTGCGAATAGTTGCATTGGTGCGGTCTGGCCTTTAGGCTCCCTAATCAGTCACTAATTCAAATTTGAAATATATTTTTTATTTTTATCCCTGGTGAGAGCAGGTGGCTCTAAAAATGGCAATCGGTTCAGACCAGTTTGGTCTGGTTGGATATAAGAAAGCAGCACAGCCTGTAGGGGAAGCCACTGGGGCTTTTAGATTCTTACTCTTGTTATATTCTATTCAAGCTTATAGAAGGTCTTACCAGACTTACCAGTCAATGTGGTTTCAATTTCTGTGGTGAAAACAAAAGAAGAAAAAAATTGGTCAGAGATCAATGTAGCGTTCATCCACAGCATGAGACATTCAATGGTCTGTGTGTGTTTAATTTGCTGTGGCCAATACGGGCAAGGCCCCTGTCGGAGGCACTGGTCCTCTCGGGACCAGTGACCATAACAACAGGGAGTTTGATCTAACCGTCGATCATTCCCCTTAACCACTAAGTTCTCTGTCAATGGCTCATTCCAGGCTTGCCCTTTGTTGTTTGTAGCCTTCACAGGGTTAATAGCCTATGGGTGCTAGGAAATGACAAAGATAATTAGACACGTAGCCTACAATTGAACTATGTGTGTGTGTGTGTGTGTGTGTGTGTGTGTGTGTGTGTGTGTGTGTGTGTGTGTGTTTATACCACTTATATCACTTGCCTGACTTGAGTGGCTCGCAGGCTTGAGTGGTTAAGGTCTGGCCAGAAGCCCTGGCCCTCCCAGCAGAAGTGAACACAATAATAATAGGAGTTTGGTCTGTCAGGGGATAATGTTCTTCCCCAGACCAATCTGTGGTTTCCGTGCTATGTGGCTCACTGCAGGGTGACTGCTGCTCGCTGGGCTTCAAAGGTGTGATGCAGGGTGGTAGGAAGTGTTAGACTGCAGCTGAGCTGAACAGTGATGTTTGTGTCTCTCATGTACAATATCTCTCTCACCAGTTGTTCTGTGCGTTTTGGCAGCTGAGTGCCTTGTAGGAGCTTTGCTAAACTTATCAGAATGGCAGACAGACAAACAGAGGTAAAATTATTTTTGCTTCCTATCCCTGTGCAGGGCTGGTGTTCGCTTTCCTGCAAAGGACGAGATAACAACTGGTGAATAGGTCTAATAAAGCAAAAACACAAACATGTTTGTTTAGTACCTTCGCTTTGTAGTGGGCCAGGGCAGCTGAATCCTGTTTGATATTCGATTTGGACACAGTCTTGGAAGCATTAGTGCACAATCACAGGCTTACTTACCGGGGAGGCAGACTCATCTGTTGTAACTAAGTGGTTGTTGATTAAATGAACCATGGTTTTTCCACAAAAACAGTTTACACTTGAACTATCAAAAGAGAGTTTAAGTGTTATTCGTAAAGAGCCAGCCCAGTCAACAGGGTGCAAGATACAAGGTGCTGAGCAATTTGGTACCCTGGGCAGGATTTTACCTACCCCCCCCCCGCCCCTTAGGCTATAATAATATAGCCTAAGTAAGGCTATTTCACAAATACAAATAACTAGGATATTGTGCAAAATACGAAAGCCAAATTGAAAACAAAATTATATATTATATGAATGAATTTGCATTTGGCGTTATCTAAGTAGATAGCACAGCGTTATATTCTCAAACGAGAGTAATCTCCAGTCATGCACGTACGCACGTGGAGAGTGAGAGCGAGAATGAGAACTAGAGTTAAAAGACCTCGGAAAATCTTATGTCAAAGAAATGTAACCTACGTGCTCTGCTGACAGTATTTTGCATGTCGTTGCCATTCACATGGGTGGTTGTTGCATGTGCACGCATGTTCGTGTAGCCGTATCTTATACTGTACTGTGCCATTGTCATTAATAAACAAGTTTCTGCACAGCTAGGGATGAATGTAGCACTCTTTACATTATCTGAATGTAAAGAGTGCCATGAGGCCGCCCCAGCCGCATTGCGCCCCAGCCAATTGCCTAGTCTGCCGGATGGAAGGGCCGGCTCTAAGGTGTACAGTGAAATGAGCACAGAAGAAGCTGTTTGGTCTTGAATTTGATACTCTTGAACGTTTTCAAACAGTTGCACACATTCCTATTTAGCACAATTGTTCACCTAAACGGCCATGGCAGGGCTGGTTTGAACCTTTCCTTTTCTTGCTTTGTACTGTTGAACTGGTCAGAGTTTCAGACACATTTACTATTGCAGAACATATCTTATTTTTAGCCCCGCTGGCGGCGGGGCCCAGAGGCAACTTTGCAAACAAGATACATCAATATCTAATGGGCAGCTTGCCACAAAACTTTTCTGTCCAACACTTTGGTCCCAAAAAGTATATCTGGAAAACGACTATGCTAGTAAGAAGCAGCTGATCCTCTAGGGGCAGTAAATGGTAATCCTCAGGCTAAATATACAAAAAGTACAGTACTAACTGGATCATATTTAGAGCTTGCAGGTTAGAGGACAAAGCAGGATGTACTCTGTGGCCTCTGTGGCCACCCAGCCCAGAGGCAAGTCATGAATGACCTCACTAAGGGACATGCTCAGGATGACCTCTGTAGAACTCGGAAAACTCAAAGAAAAAAAAGAACCTTTTAACATCAGACTGCCAAGTGAGAGTAGACCTAGTAAGTATTTTAACAGTCTCTGCCCTTTAATGCAGTGGTTCTCAAAGTGGGGTCTGGGGACTCCCAGGGGTCCTTGAGGGGGTTCCACGGGGTCCCCAGCAAAATGTGTTAATATATAGCATAAAAATAATTGTAACCACTTTAAAGGCAGGACATTTTTTCATACAATTATATGGAAATTACTTAAAATGTGAGGTTTTGAAAGGGCGACCCTAAAGGTAGCAGGAAGGAACAAAAAGTCAAAGAAACAAAAGGGACAATTTTGGAATATTTATTTTACTAAAATGTTTTTTAAATATTCCAAATGTTTCACATTTTTGGAAAACAGTCGATCTCCAAGCTCACACAAGTCACATTGTGACAAATCTTGAAAATGTCAATAATTTATTGAATTATGTTTATTACAAAAGTAAAAACAATTTTACAGTGCACACTACATTCCAAACTAACAAGTAAAAACAGATCAGACAAAACATACATAAGGACAAACAAAGTCAGACTTTGGCCTTTTGGCTGAGTGTGCACCTTCTACACTATGTATGTATGAATTAGGAGGAGCCTTCAGATTCCTAAACACCATGTCCAAATATAAAGAGATTGTATTTAAGATTAGAATATGTTTTATTGAACATTCCAAAGTCAATACTTTTGATTGACATCTTCATCGATTCAGGAAAAAGACATGTCACATGTCACATACATCTGACCCACCATAATCAAAAGGATAACGCAAAAAAGTTTACAGCTTGTTTCAATTGTGGTCTGGTCCTTATAGTGAGGTGTGTGAGGTCATGTAGTGTGGTGCTGGTAAGTGCATGAATGTATAGAGTTCTGGATGTGCTAAATGTGTCCCATGGGCACATATATGAAGAAGTCTCTGAGTGGAAGCGTGGGTGTACACCTGGGTGATACATAGGATACATCAAATATATATATATACAATATACCATCAGAATATGGATACAAAAGTCCTAAACAAATACAAAAAAGCACACTCATGTACTCGAGATAATACAGTTAGCTGACAGTGGGCAGGTTCAATACTACTAAGAATATTCATTGCTATGGTGATAATACTATCTTGGAGCATCAATATTAATTCCAGAGGGCGTGTGAATGTTTCTTGACTTTATTTTTAATATGGGGACCCTGAGCTACCAGAGATGTGTGGGAGTTTGCCACAGGAGAAACTGAGGCATTGTTTTTTAGTTTTTTCAAGAAACTTTATGTCCACAACCATCATTCTCGAGGCAATAAGGCACTTGGCCATGAATAACTCCTACACAAATGCAAACATCCGGAGCTGAGAGCCTCTTGGTAAGTTAACAGCATTAGTGCCAACATGGTGAATATGGAGTTGGAGTTGTTTGGGCTAGAGTGGAACGATGGTGATGGTTGCAAGTTGTAACTGCTCGCTAGGGTCAGTACAGGAGATTAGTGGGTTCCTGCAGAAGATACTGCACTGCTAGAGCCACATTTTCTAGAACAGTGGTTCTCATGGTGGATTCCAGGGACTCTCTGGCTTCCTTTAGGGGGGTCTAAATTGACCCTTACAAATCTGTAACTCTGACAGTATACAAATGGAACCAAATGGACCCTCACGGGTCCATTTGGTTCCATTTGTATACTGTCAGAGTTAAGGGGAGACCTTGAAATTTAAAAGTTTGAGAACCAGTGTTCTAGAGCCTACCCTAATGGCCTTTGCACACCGGGGAAAGAGAGAGTCCGCTTTGCACACAGAGAGTCCAATGTGATTACTGTTTATGTTGTTTGTTATCTCCACCAGGCCGGAATATGTATTGAACAATGTACAATGTATTCGCCCCTGTCTGTAGGTGTGTCCTAGCCTGGCGTAGCTAGACTATATCACTGCGTGGATATGAGTCTGGTGCTTCCATGAGGACGTTTTGTTTCCCAAGGGGCGGGATCAAAACAATGGCCCTCGACGCAATTGGTTAGACCTACAACCAACTACCAATTACAGTCGCCCATATTCGAATACTGGGCCCTGATTGGTTACACACGTCTTCTGGAACAGGAAATGGATTCTCTATGGAGCGGTGCCAGACCCAAATCGCAGAGTGCAATTTTTTTTTGCACTCGCAGATTCGTCTGGTCCCAGGCTAGGTGTGTCCATTCGTGCGTCTGTGACCAGCTACATTTCCCCTGTAGCTTCCTCGTGTCCTGATGGCTGCACTTTTCTAGTTTGTTTATTTATTTGTTTTGCTTTACCTGACCCACTTGCATTATTATGGACATGGGACACATTTTGCGAAAATAGGCGACTAGGCGAGCATTCGCCAGAAATAGCAGATGTAAAAGCTCGGACCCCTGACACCAGTCAAATATAGGGTTTAAATATTCCAAATGGATACACAGGAAGAGTGGGCACATATTTTCATTTTTCCAAAATGTGAATGAATTTGAATGAATTCATGAATCATTAATAATGACAACTTTCTCTGATGTCATTCTCTTTGCCATCTTTAACGTCCCTGCCTGCCTCCAGTTGTAAACAATTGCTGGTTAAAAGGTTTTACTCATCAGACATTGGAGTCTACTGTTCATCAGTGGTGGAAAGTAACTAAGTACATTTACTCAAGTACTGTACTTAAGTACAATTTTGAGGTATTTTTTACTTTACTGGAGTATTTCCAATTTTCTTTACTTTTACTTCTACTCCACTACTAGTAGCCTACATCTCAGAGGCAAATGTTATACTTTTTACTCCACTACAATTATTAGAACCTTTAGTTACTAGTTACTTTGTAGATTTGGATTATTATTACAAAACATACATTAACCACTTCAGCCCTATACACATTTCGGCCATTTCACAATAGCAGATCTACAAGCTCACAATGTGTCACAATGCAAGGCATTGAGAGCTTGTAGATCTGCTATTTTCAAAAGATTTTTATACATTTGAAAATGTGTGAAATGGGACATTCTCGTTAATGAGTAGAATACTTTCTACTTTCGGTACTTTAAGTAAAACTCAAGTAAATGTTGAATTTTGAACTTTTACTTGTAACAGAGTATTTCTACAATGCAATATTGACACCTTTTTCCATCACTGCCGTTCATCCCTACGTGATCTTGCGTCACCAGGTATGGAAGTCCATAGGTCCAAAAATTAAATAATAAATATCACAATGAAATAAATAATACACACAATGATATAAATACAAAATACAATTAAATAAATAAAAAATACAATGAAATAAATACATTTATTTATTTATTGTGTATTTTTTTTATATCATTGGGTTTTCTATTTATTTCTTTGTGGTTCTTATTTATTTCATTGTAACTTTTAATGTCAACCTATATATATTACATGATGCCACTTTTAGCTATTTAATCAAGTCCATAGGTCCAAAAATGAAAAAATAAATATCGCAATGAAATGAATATAATCCGTCAGCCTGCAGATCTAATGACTATGGGGTGGTATGAGTGGTGGTGGTAAAAAATACCTCGACATTACCTCAAAATAATTAATTAATAAATAGACGTTGTGAGGAACCTTTTTTCCTGGTCCTCACCAGAAAAATGGTTCAGAGTTGAAAAAATGGTTTTAGAGATATGTTTACAAGAAAAAGATTCAGTCTGGGGTTAGGATTAGGATCAGACGTTTAGAGGTTAGGTGTAGGGGTTGGAATTAGAGTTAAACAGCATGATTTACACTTAGTTGCCTGCCAGTGCGCTAACCCTAACCCATGCGCCAAAAAATAGCTGTTCTATAAGCTTTTTTCGGCTTTAAGCTCACAGTTAAAAATGGCAAAACATATTGAAAGTGTCATTTCCCCCCATGCTGATGTCATGCTGATGTCCTCACAAGTATAGTCGTGTGTGTGTGTGTGTGTGTGTGTGTGTGTGTGTGTGTGTGTGTGTGTGTGTGTGTGTGTGTGTGTGTGTGGGCTGTAGGCGTGGTGAGCAGTGATAATTAGGTATAAATAGAGCTCAGGTGTGAGACAGAGTCCAGGTGGTTTGGTTCATTTCTAGTCTCGCGTAGCCAGACCCCACAGAAAATGAAAAACAGCGACCTCTGCTTTTCTGATATTCTGTGGAGTCTGGCAGGAGTATAATGTTAGACTAGAGCGCAGGGAAACACCGGTTTCATGTCTGCCTATAGCGCATCACTTCCGGTTGGTGCGACCATGTTTTCATTCCCACTAACAATATTTCTACACGGAACACTAACACCACTTCTCCCAGAGAACATGGATGGTTTTGGTTATAAGCCCACTTGTTTCTATGATGAAAGAGTAATTTAAAATGTGAATATCTTTCCGTGGTTTTGTCCGCTCCGAGGACGCTATTGTTAAATTAGTTTCGGCTAGTTTCGAGGGGGGGAGGGTGGATCATGGTGGATGGACACGTGAATCCCGCCCACTACATTTGATTGGGTAAAGCGCGGCCCACTTCCTGATCTGAAGGCACGCCCACTTTTAGCCAATGCGCACTGGTTAGGACGAACCGCTCCGACAGATTCCACCGCAGGTCGGAATCTGTTCTTGAGAGATTAGTTCATTTCAGATGGAACTCCAGCAGCTCTCCACACTTGCAAGCAGGTAACTAAACATTATTATTAACCACCAACATTTAACAGCTTTGTTTGAAATAATTCAGTTTGGGGAACTAGTCTGTGAATTAATGATTTTGAAATGGACAAAATGAGGCATTATATTTTATAACAGAGTGAAGGAAACGCTTTCAAACTACACTCTGTTTCAATGGCTCATAGTGTCATCTAAACCAATGGTTCTTAAACTTAGCATCAACCATATTACCATATGTACACTCTCTGAGTTAGACCTGTGATGCCCACTACCTTATAGGGAGTGACTGCTCTGCTCATGCTGTTCCTTCTAGGTGAACAGGGTGGGCCAGTCTACCAATCTGCTAATGGCTCATTGGAGAGCACCTGGGCCCAGTGCCTCCAGGAGTCATTAGAAACTAGAGGTTACGAATGTAACCCCGGTTTTAGTAGGTTTGGAGTTTACTACTCACTATGGGATATCAGCGCCCCCAGGCGATGTACAGAGCAACACACACGCTCCCGATGCCAATTCACTGATTGGCTTAGGGTATGTCACGAGTCCGGAAGACCCGGGAGTACAAAAGCTCCACGTGACATAGGCTCTTCCTCTTAACATTCACCTCTCTGCATGCCAAATGCGCACAGAAAGGGGTGTCAGGTGAGTAGTAAACTCCAAACCTACTAAAACCGGGGTTACATTCGTAACCTCTAGTTTTACCACGGTTTTCCGTTTACTACTCACTATGGGATTCATAAACCCCCCTTGAGGTAATGAGCCACACAACCCTGATGGGCCCGCACGCCCCTCAGCCCCTAGGCCCCGCCCACACGGGCGTGACCCATGGCCCCTAGGCCATAGGTTCATGACCTACAGCCCTTGGGCGCCCCCCAGCCCACCGGGCTGGGGTGCGGGATATGATAAAGGTCAGGCCCTGACAGACTCTAGAGTCCGCCCTATTCTCTAATAGGCAGACACAAGTCCACCTCATTTATTAATTTTTTTAACAAAAGAGGAACAGGGCCCTGTGTCCCTGAGACACAGCCTACTGGTCCCAGGGAAACCTTAATATGATAAAGGTCAGGCCCTGACAGACTCTAGGGTCCGCCTTATTCTCTGATAGGCAGACACAAGTCCACCTCATTTATTAACTTTTTAACAAAAGAGGAACAGGGCCCTTTGTCCCTGAGACTCAGCTTACTGGTCCCAGGGAAACCTTAAGGAGGTCAAGATACGGAGAAAGGCTCCAAGCCTACTCCCCATCGTCCTCAGACCTGGAGGCAGCAGCCACACCCAGGACCGTGTGCGCTATCGAAGACGCCGCCACGTCCAGACTGTAAAAGGCCGCAAAAGTCGAAGGAGACGACCAATTTGCCGCTGCACAGATCTCCTGGATAGAAGCTCCCTTGTAGAGAGCCCAGGACGTAGCCATGCCTCTAGTAGAGTGGGCCCTCAGACCCCCCGGGACTGGGGCCCCACTACTCACATAAGCTAGCTTAATGGCATCTCGGATCCATCTAGAAAGCGTCGTCTTAGTGACCGCCTTCCTCTGAACCCCCACGCCAAAAGAGACAAAGAGTTGCGTCGATGAACGATTGGCCGTAGTCCTCTGACAGTAGAGCTTCAGGGCCCTCACTGGACAGAGACAATGCAACCGCTTATCCTCCGCCGAAACGAAGGGAGGCGGATGAAAGGCCACCAACTCAACCGGGTCTGGGGCCACCACCCCGGTCTTTGTAACGAACGTCAGGTTGGGTTTAAGCAAAACCCTTCTGCCGTTGTTCAGGAACTTCATGCACTCCGGACTCACCGAGAGCGCGTGCATTTCGCTGACCCGTTTAGCCGTAGACAGGGCCACCAAGAGGACCGTTTTGAGACTGACAATCCTCAAATCAGCAGACTCAAAAGGCTCGAACGGGGGACGGCACAGTGCATCCAGCACCACCGTCAAATCCCAGACTGGAAACAGTGGCCTGTTAACCGGTCTGGCTCTCCTGGCGCCGCGCATAAACTGGCGCACCAAGGCATGTTCGCCCACGGTCTTGCCATCAAACCCTTCGTGGCAAGCCGAGATGGCCGCTAAATACACCTTCACTGTCGAGAAGGATAAATCTTGATCTAACCTTCTCTGTAGAAAAGTGAGAACGCTACACACTGAGGCCTGGAAAGCCACCACCACTGGTGACTGTTCCAGACACCAAGATGCGAACATATTCCATCTGACCTCGTAAGCGTTCTGCGTGGACACGGCCCTCGCGCCCTGGATGGTAGCCACCACATCAGCGGGGAGGCCACACGAGCTCAAATTCGTCCTCTCACGGGCCAGACCCACAGGTCTAGGTCCTGAGGGCGTTCGTGGAACACCTCGTCCCCCCCCTGCCGTAGCAGGTCTGTGATGACCGGGAGGGCGAGAGGCACGTCGTAAAGGAGCGGAGTTATCTCCGACCTCCACGTGCCCCATGCTGGAGCCACCAGCAGCACCGACAGCCCCTGGAGTCTGACCCTCTCCAACGTAGGAAGGATCAACTCCATCGGCGGGAAAGCATACAGTAGTTCGCTCGGCCAGCTGTGTGCCAAGGCGTCCATGCCCATGGAGCGGTCCCCCGTCTTCACTGAGAAAAAGCGAGAACACTTCGCGTTCTCTTCGGAGGCAAACAAGTCGACCTGGGGGCGGCCGAACCTCCGCCAGATTTGGCCCGCCACGCTCGGCTTGAGCGACCACTCTCCGTACCGGAGACCGCCCCTGGACAGCAGGTCCGCTCCGCGGTTCTGAAGGCCCGGCACATGAGACGCCCGTATGGACGCGAGCCGAGAGTCGCACCATAGCGTCATCTCGCGTGCTAGACCGTCCAACACCAGGGAGGTCAAGCCTCCCTGTTTGTTGATATAACTCATGGTTGTAGTATTGTCCGTTCTGATCGACACATGACAACCCAGAATCCGAGCCTCGAAATGTTTGAGAGCGAGGAAAACCGCCAGCAGTTCCAGGTAATTGATGTGAGCCGACTGCAACGTCGGGTTCCATACCCCCCTGGCCCAACTGCCTTCGTGGACGGCCCCCCAGCCCGACAAACTGGCATCTGTGGTGATGACTTTCCACGAAATCACAGCTCCTATGCTGACCCCCTGGGACAGAAAAGCTACCTGTGACCAAGGCCCGAGTGTCTCCATGCACCATGGAGACACCGTCACCAAATGGCGACCCGAGGTGGGTGGGAGGCGCAGCGCCCGCAGCCACCTCTGAGCAGGTCTCATGTAGAGCCTCCCCAAGCGGATTAAGTGAATGGCCGAAGCCATGAGACCCACCGCTTGCATACATTGCTTGTAAGTAACTTGACGCCCCAGGCGAAAAGACCTCACACAAGCCAAAACGCTGTCTATCCTCTCCTTGGATAGGCGTGCCCTGAGCGTGTTCGAGTCCAACGAGATCCCCAAGAAGGTGGCCCGTTGGGACGGAACCAGAACGCTCTTCTTGTCGTTGATTGTGAAACCCAATGACGTCAGGTGGGAGATGGCCACGGCCGTGTGGCGCGCTACCTCCTCCGCCGAGCCCGCAGCTATTAGCCAGTCGTCTATGTAAGTCGACAGACGGATTCCTTGTCTCCGCAGTGGAGCAATGGCCGCGTTGGTACACTTCACAAACACCCGCGGGCTCAACGACATGCCAAAGGGGAGAACCATGTACTCGTACACTTTCCCTTCGAAGCCGAAGCGCAGGAACTTTCTGTGCGGGGGGTAAATCGGTATGTGGAAGTAAGCATCTTTGAGATCGATGCTCGTCCACCAGTCGCCCTGACGCACCGTGCGTAATAGCTTCACGGTCGTTAGCATTTGAAAATGAAACACCGACAGATACCTGTTGAGGCCCTTCAGATTCAGAATGGGCCGTACGCCCCCCCCCTTCTTTTTCACCAGAAAATATTCCGAATAGAACCCCAGCCGGTTCTGATCCGGAGATAATTCTCTGATCGCGCCTTTGCTCAGTAGAGAGGCCACCTCCTCTCTCAGAGTCTTGGCCGCTTGGCCCGACGCCCGAGTGAACAATACCTTGTCCGATGTAGGAGGTTTCCTGGAAAATTGCAGTCTGTAACCCTTGTGGACGGTACGCAGCACCCAAGGATTTGGTTTGCAAAGTTTCCATTGATCCAAGCACCGAGCGAGCGGGTTGTCGCTGGGTGCTGACGTCATCGGTTCCCCCAGTCGCGCTAACGTTTCCATGGGAACCGGAGACGCTATTACCATGTTGCTGGACGGGGCTCCGCTCGTGGAGCCCGCTAGAGGCAACAGAGGCCGCATTGGAGTCAGCGGGACGCGAGTCCAGGTCACGTGACCTAGTACGGAAGCGTTCCGCACTACACCCTTGTTGTTTACAAAGTCCGTCGCCATCTTGTCTAGGCCCCTTGGCCTGGTCAGAGGAAGCGACGGAGCCACCTTCACAGAAGAAAGCACTCTGCCGCCCTCCAGAGGTTGGCATGGCACGGTACTCATTGAGTTGTAAATATGAGGGTGACCTTCGACCCTCGCCGCCATCTTGCAAATCGTCCGTCCTACAGTGGGCCTCTGGCGCCCTCTGCCGGACGGATGATAAAATTGGCAAAACTGGCGTGACCCATGTACAATGTCGTTTGGAATTAGCAAGGGATTTATTACCTTTGTCTTGTTCATAACATGCACGGTATTCATCCCAGCAGCGCTTGGACAGTCTCCAAAGGGACTGACCAAGTGCTGTGGGCTTATGGGTGGGGAGCACTGATACGGGGGGACCCCCCCCCAGGGGGGCCCCCTCGCATCGCGGCTCTGAGGCGGGTGAAATGATGAGAGGTTTTGTAAATTTCACATTTTTTATTGGAAAACTCTTGTACACACATACACCCTGGTAAACATTGCGACATAGAATTGGACAATTTACAGCAGAGGCCTGGCTCTGTGGAACAAATGTCTGTTTCAGTCTTTTTGTCACAGCAAACGTTGGGGGTAAAGTAGAGGCCAGTCTCTTCCCCAAGGTGACCAGGGGGGCTAATCCCCCCCCACTCCGTCCGTGTGGATGTGGGGGGGGCAGCCGAACAGCCGGTAAAACCGGCGGGCAAGTGTCACTTATCCTGCCCGCGCCCCCGTCCTCTCCCACCGCGTCGTGCGGCCCGCGGGGAAGAAGGAGGGGGGGGGGGGCGAGGGTCCTTACGGCGAACGTCGCCAGCACCGAGCGACATGGGTCCCTCCGCTCTGGAGGACCGGGTCGATGGGGTGCGGGAGCCACCGCTGGACCTGGCGGATTGGTGCGAGGAGGACCTCCCTCTGATAGCAGACCTCTCCTGGCGAGGTCCGACTGGACGGGAAGGTGTGGGAGCCAGGAGGCCCTTTGCTGCCTCCTTACGCGCCTTCGTGGACTCGGTGGAGTCCTTGATGTATTTCTCCGCCCCACAGAAAAGGTTGCTTGGCGTGAGGGGGAGAGCCATCAGCTTCTTCTTGGCGTCGACTTTTTGCGCGTCCTTTGTGAAGGTCGCTAGGTCGAGCCACCTCATTCTCTCCATGGCCGCGCAGTCATCCATGACACGCCCGGTCCAATTGACGGCGTGTTGGGTGCAGGCGATGGTGAGCTGATTTAGCCTGTGCAGCTCCTTTGCGTCGTCGCCCCACGTCGTCTTTAGCTCCGCGAGCCGCACGGCGGAGGAGCCCTGGAGGATGGTGGCGGCGTGGAGGGACTTTGCAACCTGTCCGGCGGCGGCGTAAGTTTTCTTTAACGCCGCGGAGGCTGCTCTGAGGTGGCCGCTGGCGAAGGACGGTGTTTCGCCGAGGATCACCGTGCCCGCCTGCATATATTCTAGCCCCTCCGCTAGTACTGGATCCATCGGCGGGGCGTCGATTATCCCCAGGTCCCTGGCGGAGACGAGGTCGATGGGAAAGGGGAGTTTGTTAGGGTCGCTGTGATCCCCCCAGGAGCTCATCAGCGCACCCCTGAAGCCCTTTGCCTCCGGCAGCTTTTTGGACTCCATCACCCGTGTTGGTGGAGCCTCCAGGCCTTGGAAACCTGTTGCAGGAGTGGCGGCGCTGCGGCTCTCCATGGGCTGCTCCAGCCCGCACCTGCAGATTGCCCGTTTGAAAACAGCCGTCACGGGCTCGAGGATCTCCTCCTCGACGACCACGTGGGTCTCGGTCTCTGCGTCGGCACTGGCCATGGACGCCTCCTGGACGTCCTGGTACGGCGCTAGCTCTGACTCGTCCTCCTCCTCCTCGTAAGCGGGGAGGACCAGCGACTCCTCGCTGCCCGCTAGGGAGGCTCCCCATTCGAAGTGTCGCTGGGGGGAGGGAGAGGCGCTGCTGGCGTGCTGCGGCGGAGACAGCCCCCCGCTTGCAGCAGCCGCGCTGGAAGGTGGCGTCAGGCTAGTCGTCGCCTGACGCTTTAGTCGTGGTGTCGGCACCGGCGGGGGTCCCATGAGTGGCCTCCCAAGCGGCACCCCTGGGACTCCCGTGCTGGTGGTGGCGACGGCGGTGGAGGCCTCGCCGGCATCTTGTCTCCTGGCCCAGCTGACCAGTTGCTGGACTCTGGCCAGCCGGGCGTCGAGCTGCTGGCTGGTGAAGGAGGCGCAGCCGTGGCATTCGTCCTCCTCACCCTGGTGGGCCTTCGCGAAGTGGGCATGGTCGACCCCCAGGCAGTAGATGCAGACCCGATGGGGGTCGTCAGCGGCGATCAGAAGCTCACACTCCGCGAAGCCGCAGCTTCTTGGTGGTTCCATGCTGGCCTGTAAAACAGCGGTGCTAAAGTTTTAGCTAGTAGCGCTTAGCCTAGCTGCTATCGTTAGCTTAGCCACTGGTGGTTAGCTAGCAGCTAGTAGCCGCTAAACCGGCGTTCTTAAACAGACCAATGAATGAAACATTTGAGAATACAATTCAGAAAATTCTTCTATAAGTCTCGGGAGATAACTTATATTTAGCAAGATTTTTCCCGTGGGGAATACTCCTTATTCCCGCTTTGGGTTACGTTGAAAAAATCTTATACTTAACTTGTTGTGTGTGATAACGTCTGCGCAATCGCATGCAGAGTGGTGAAAAGAGGAAGAGCCTATGTCACGTGGAGCTTTTGTACTCCCGGGTCTTCCGGACTCGTGACATACCCTAAGCCAATCAGTGAATTGGCATCGGGAGCGTGTGTGTTGCTCTGTACATCGCCTGGGGGCGCTGATATCCCATAGTGAGTAGTAAACGGAAAACCGTGGTAAAACTGGTAGACTGCCTGACCCTGTTCACCTAGAAGGAACAGCATGAGCAGAGCAGACACTCCCTAGAAGGTAGTGGGCATCACAGACCGGTAAGGGTCCATTTTGTTGCAATTGGGGTAATTAGAAGCAGTGATGGAAAAAGTACAAAATATACTTGAGTACTAAAAATAAGTACTCATTATGCACAATATCCCATTTCACTTGTTTCCACATGCATAAAAATCCTTTGAAAATAGCCGATCTACAAGCTCGCGACGCGTTGAGTCTGTAGATTGGCTATTTTCAAATGGCCATGGCTTAAGTGGTTAATATATGATTTACCAAGTAACTAAAGTTTTCAAATAATTGTAGTAGAGTAAAAGTATAATATTTTCCTCTGAGATGTAGTGGAGTAAAATAACTGAAAATTGGAAATACTCCAGTGAAGTAAAAAATACTTAAAAATTGTACTTAAGTACAGTACTTGAGTAAATGTACTTAGTTACATTACACCTCTGATTAGAAGTGTGGGTGGGGCTGACAAAGCTACAGCCACAAGGGACCATAAACGTTTTCCTAATTGTGACCATGGTCATGTAGGCCTACACAACTAACACTTATTCTTTTCTTCTGTGTCTTTTCAGGATATAAAGTGAAAGAAGAAAAGTCACCAGAAGATGTAAGGTAGGAAATCTATGCTGCTGCTGCAGTGAAGAGCTATGCAGTGAAGACTGGTGTTCAAGGTAGGAACTATGCTGTTTGTTCAGTGAAGAGCTGCTTTTATGCAGTGAAGACTAGTGTTCAAGGTAGGAACTATGCTGCTTGTTCAGTGAAGAGCTGCTTCTATGCAGTGAAGACTGGTGTTCAAGGTAGGAACCATGTTTTTATTCCTTTTGCTGCTGCTAGGGGTTTTGCTGCTGCTAGGGGTTTTGCGTTGCGTCATTTGCGTTGCGATCCGTCGTTTAACCAAAACAAAATAAAACATAAAAAACACAAAACAAGGCTCAGGCATGGAGCTCCTGGTTTACTGGGACGGGGTTCAATTCCCCGCTGTGCCCTACTCATTGTGTTGGCATTTATATTTGAACTCTCACATTGAATAGTTTCATGTATTATACAGGAATCGGCCTTTAGTATGGATCACAATGTAGAGCTTTAACTTATTATTCTTTAAAGATTACTTCAATATCAATGTGTATGAAGACACTGTATCCAGATATATACTTATCAGCTCTGTGCATAATTGGTTATTTGAAAGGTGTTGAGTTATAATATTTGGTTAAAGATAGGGTAAGTGATTTACTTTGGTTAATATGAGTGTTAAATAGCACTATTCTGATAGTACTCATTGCTATAGTGTTTTTTTCAGTAAAAGCTTAGTCTCCAGCTCTTAAACCGAAAATGCATTTTCAATGCCCTCTCCTGATTGGCTTGAATGTTGTCACCTACCTGAAAATGTACTATATTCTGTTTACTAAAGAGCAGGAGAGACCCCTGTGACCGATTAGCACTTTAACCTTAACAAAACAAAATCATTTACCCTACCTTTAAATCATCCCCCCCTTAAGTTAAAGCTCTATATTGTGATTTTCTGATCTTATCATTGCTATTAGTCAGGAGTTATTAAAAACATCTTGGAATAAATTCTTTACCAAAAAACATCTTCACCAATGTGTTTGTAAAAGTGTCTAGTAATACATCTCACAAAGACTGAAATGCAGTTTCCCTAGGAGAATTTCTGACAGCTCCTGAAAGTTGGGGTACCATCCATAACCTTATGTGGGGAAAAAAAATCAAAATTTAATTCTGTTTTAAGTAGCATGTGAGGGGTCCAAACTATGGTGTTTTTATGATTCTGAATCCATTGCAAGCATTTGTTTTGCACCAAAACCACTCCTTGGGCTAAAAGCCATCCTTTTCCAGGTATACTTTTTGTGTAAAAAGCCCATTGAGATTTGGCCGTTTTTAGCCCAAGGAGTGGTTTTGGTGCAAAACAAATGCTTGCAATGGATTAAATGCTACTTAAAACATAATTCAATTTTGATTTTTTTTCTCCCCCCCACATAAGGTTATGGATGGTACCCTAGCTCTGGTTCAGAGCGTTAGTGAGTTCCCTCTAACGCTCTGGAAGACCCCTCGCTCTGGCCATGTACAAGGAATTCCACTGCGCCGCCAGCGCTCAACTATAGTGAAAATAAACTAAACCATTTCGCTACTCACCGAAGCAAAGGCTGTTTTGGGTTGTTGACTGTCTATTCTCCAACTGCGCAC
This sequence comes from Gymnoscopelus microlampas, assembly GCF_963454915.1. NCBI lineage: Eukaryota > Metazoa > Chordata > Actinopteri > Myctophiformes > Myctophidae > Gymnoscopelus > Gymnoscopelus microlampas. The sequence goes on along the minus strand of NC_139949.1, from coordinate 21,457,571 downwards.
GCCTAAACGCACCCCACCTACTCTGTAAAATACACTTTTTGGGCAGAAAATAAAATATGTCAGTGAGACGGACATTATTTGTATTTACTCCACAGTGCCCTCTACATTTTGGTTAATGGTAAGTCCCCAAATCCTCCAGATCTGTAGAGGGCACTGTGGAGTAAATACAAATAATGTCCGTCTCGCTGACATATTTTATTTTCTGCCCAAAAAGTGTATTTTACAGAGTAGGTGGGGTGCGTTTAGGCGTGCGCAGTTGGAGAATAGACATTCAACAACCCAAAACAGCCTTTGCTTCGGTGAGTAGCGAAATGGTTTAGTTTATTTTCACTATAGTTGAGCGCTGGCGGCGAGGTGGAATTCCTTGTACATGGCCAGAGCGAGGGGTCTTCCAGAGCGTTAGAGGGAACTCACTAACGCTCTGAACCAGAGCTAGATGGTACCCCAACTTTCAGGAGCTGTCAAAAATTCTCCTAGGGAAACTGCATTTCAGTCTTTGTGAGATGTGTTACTAGACACTTTTACAAACACATTGGTGAAGATTTTTTTTGGTAAGGAATTTATTCCAAGATTGGAAATCTTTCTGCTAATATCCCCTGACTATATGGTCATCTATACCCATATGAGTCATAGGGCTACTGGAAATGTTATTGTAGCATGTTGTTCCCACCGGAGGGCGCAATACACTTTCTCTATATATTCAGAAACTGCATCCTGTGCTGTAAATTTCACTTCCAGGTCGTTTTGTTTTGGTTGATGAGAACAAAAGCTGTGAATAACAACTACTGGTATGCAAAACACACAGAATTGTCATTTATTGTAGATTATTTCCATAACACATCAGAGCTAATGAGCCATTCTCTTATTGGAGTCCTACTGTGATCCTGAAGCAAAGAGAATTCAGTCAGTTTAGTGATGTCTATTTGGCCCATAGCCTGATGCTAATGCTAACAATGTCATAACATACTTTGTTTGCTTGTTTGAGTCCAGATACTTAATCAAAACCAACCAGGGGTTGTGAGAATGTTGTGCTAATGTTTTAAAGGTACTTTAGTGCAACACTGTATCGTTAGGTGGCAGCGGTGGCCTAGTGGTTAGAGGGGCGGCCTTGATACCGGAAGGTCCCTAGTTCGATTCCCCAATTCATCACATCAATCATGAATCACCGCTGAATAGCCCTTGAGCAAGGCTTCCATGCAGGGTCCGGCTGGAAACAAGCTTCGTGCTTAGTCCGACACCCTGGGTAAACAACAAACTTTGCTTTGCTTTGCTTTGTTGTAGTCCTGTTTATGAAGAAGTTTAATGCTAACTTAGCTAGCTGCTAGCCTTGGTTAGTGAGGCAGCAGCATGGTGATTCTTTTAGGCTTAAATGAGACATTAAAAACATACAGAGGAAGGTTGAAAAATGCTGAAATGGTCCATTAAGTATACTTTACTGCAGTGGTTCTTAACCTTTTTATACAAAGACTTATTTGTATTCTTTTCTTCATGTTCTGTTGACCTGGATCTGTGATGTACAAACTGTATTCACATCAGTGTTGATTTTGACAGCAAATTTTGTCTAGTTTTAGTAGACTAAGTATAAGATTATAGTCGAATAAATCTACACTTGATTTAGTCGACTAAAATATATTTCGGCGGTGCCTTGATAGTGCCGTAATGGTTGATTTTACACCTGGTTGCATGCTGAAAATAGCCGATCTACAAGCTCACAACGCGTCGCACTGCGACGCGTTGTGAGCTTGTAGATCGGCTATTTTCAGAGGCAACACCCGAGCGCAACTAAACATAAAATGACTTGATTTTTACTGGATCAACACTGATTCATATGCAGGTAAGGACATGGTGTCAAAAAGCAAAAGGAGCTGGTAGTATGGTACTCCTGCTTTAGCGGGACGGTGTTCAACTCCCTGGGGTGCCCTGCTGACCTTTTTCCACCTTTGTCCTCTGTTGTATGTTTACCAGAAATGTTGGGTAGAACCGTGTGTGTGTGTGTGTGTGTGTGTGTGTGTGTGTGTGTGTGTGTGTGTGTGTGTGCGCGCGCGCGTGCGTGCATATGTTCAGTTGCAACTTCAGTTGATTGTGACCTGAAACTCAATTACTCTCCAGGTAATTATGATGTGTGTGTGTGTGTGTGTGTGTGTGTGTGTGTGTGTGTGTGTGTGTGTGTGTGTATAATCCAGACACAGGAACAGTAGAGGAGGCCCAAAGACATGGAGGAGAGGAGTCTGGGAGGTCAGGAGGTCAGGTCCAAACACATGGAGCTCCACAAGCCCGCAAGTACTGATTATAATTTTTTGATTCGATTTTTTTGTAAAAATAAAACTTTTATATATCAATCATTTGATTAACCACTAATAAGAGACATTAATCCTCAGTGGATATCCATTATGTTTTTTTTTTTATAATAATGTATAACCACCCACCATACTAAACTCTTGACCAAAGCTCTTAATCTAAACCATTTCCATGTAGATCATTCCCTCTTTTCTTGTGCGGTTCATTGATGTCGAACGACTTCTTATTAACTCTTTCACTGCCAGACTTATTTCTGGCTGCGTCTACATTTTAATGAAAGCAAAACAGAGGTCATGGTGTTCAGACCCAGCACAGCCCTGTGACACCTCCTCTCTGGGTCTGGGATCCCGAGAGGTTTATTGTGTATAGTGTTGCTCTTAGTATATGTTTTTGTTACTGAGTGTACAGCACCTTGGTTCAAGGCTGTTGTTTTAAATGTGCTTTATAAATATAGTGGATTGGATTGGTGTAAACGGGCACACTGCACTACACTGTGTTACAAAAATGGCAATTGATCACTTATTTGTTATTCCAGGTCTACGCTATACAGAGCCTACAGCGGTGAGCTTGACCCTACTCCTGCCTATGCTGGCTTCTACTCCTGCCTATGCTGGCTTCAAACCAGGCTCCACTCCACTAATCTGCACTTATCATATCATTAAACCACTTGTAGACTCCATCTTTGGTAAAGTACAGGCTGGTAGCATCCTTTCATATCAGCAGCCACCTCCTACGTCAGAGGGTTGTGTCATCAAGGAAACACCTTTAGAGGGATACCAGCTAGATCCAACAGAGTGTACATGAGATCTCTGTCTGTGACCGTGTCTCAGTCACACAAGATTGAAGAGGTAACAAGATGCCAAAGTGCAGCGCCTGAGTGGCATTCGCTCAGGAAAGAGAGGGTGACGGCTTCAACATTTAGAGAGGTAAGCCACGTTAAGAGGGCAGAGTTCAGCAGAAACCTGGCTGAGAGGATCATCCGAGGAACACGTCAAACCACACTCATGAAGCGAGTCCGATCTGGAGACACGGGTGCAACCCAGAATAACATTAACTTAAGGAGATGTGATGCACCGTGGCTTGGGCCTCACCTGATGGGCTGGTCTATGACCCACTTGAGAGACCATCATTTGGGTTAGTTGAAATTAAATGCCCAAATGTACAAACCTATATTGAATGCAAGTACCTCAGAGTTGACCACACACAGATTGAAAGAGAGCCATGCATATTATTGGGCAATTGCTGATTACGGATATGATATGGAATGGTGTGCTTCTGTTGTTTGTGCCCTTGATGACATGTTTACAAACATAGCAGTAACTGAAAAGCCACAATACTGCGGAAATTGAAAAATATATTCATTACATCGTTCTACTCCATGGTACTTAATCTAAATGAAAGAGTTTCTAAATTCAACATTGTTTTCTTATTTCAGCTTAAAACACTGAGTGCAATTGTCTGACTATACTTAAAGTTTACTACTCGATCTGAGTATACTTACATACTTAAAGTGTACTTAAAGTTCTCTCTCTCTAAACTATGATACTATATACTTAAAGTATACGTAAAGTTTACGGTCGCAGCACAATTTACGGTACACTAATTTGACATAATAAGCCGTTATTACAAATAATGTGTTTCTTATTAGCAATAATGTTTTTTTATTAGAAAGAAACAAACGTTGTTATACCCTTATTTTCCACTATTATCCCTTAATTATGTTCTAATTAGAAATGAAACGTAACAAAAGGTGTTATTAGAAATGGTGTTCTCTGCTATTAGACAGAAACAAACAAACACAGTTATACGCTAATTATGGAACATAATTCCTAGAGGCTAACAAAGCCTAATAAGACCTAACAAAGCCTAATAAGATGTTATTTCCACTTACTTGACCGTCACATTACAACCCCGCAACTACTAACTAGACGATGTGATGTAAGGCTACTATTAGTCTACTGTAAGGGTTTCGTTAGAACAAATGTGTTCTTTATTAGGCCTTTATTTAAAGATTGAAACTTTGACATCAGGGACCTTGTCATACTCTGCCATGTGGCATCCCCCAGTTTTAGGGACTCTTTAATTCTCTTTATGCATGCTTCTCCATGGCTCTATGATTGAGAATCTGTTTTGAGAAACATAACATTCTGTACCACTGTTAAGTTCTGCCCCGTTGACGATTTTAAATCAAATCTAAAGACCCCCATGCTGAGATCCAAGATGGCTGACAGTGCTGCTGTGCTGTGAAAACTGTCTGTCTATCTGTCTAAAAAATCAAAGAAATCCTTAGTATTTCTCTAACCAATAGGTTACCAGTGGATTTTAGGTTCTTTATTTAGTTACTCTTCTTTAAAATTGCAACCAAAAGTGAAATTGTTGATTGAAAGGGGAGCGTGCTGCAGGTCAGCAAACACCAGGCCAACTACCACAAGCCAGGCCTGGTTCCATTGCAGAAGTGGATGCCCAGCTACCCAGCTATCCAGCTACCCAGGGCAGCTAGACACCACCCTGGCCAGGCCCAGGCCTCTGAAGCAGGCCTCTGAAGCAGCTCAGCTAACCAGCGGGTGCATTTCTCCTTTCCGACATGTCGCCTTTCCGACGTTGACTAACCCTATACCTAACCCTAACCCTAACCTTAACCGCACGCGGAAGCCACTAGTCGGAGTGGTGAGATGTCGGAATGGAAGGAGCACCCCCTAACCAGCCAAGGGATCTCCACTCCAGCTACAGTACCATCCTAGCCAGGCCCAGGCCTATGGAGCAGTTCAGCTAACCAGCCAAGCTACCTCCACTTCAGCTACAGTACCATCCAAGCCAGGCCCAGGCCTCTGGAGCAGCCCAGCTAAATCAGCAAAGCTACCTCCACTCCAGCTACCACCCAAGCAGGCCTGGACCTTTGGAGAAGCCCAGCTGACCAGCCAAGCTACCTCCACTACAGCTACCATCCAAACAAGGCCAAGGCCTGTTCAGCTGGAGGTCACCACCAGATAAGCTATACTTAACCTTTAAGATTGCTTTGCTCAGTGTGGCTCGTTTTTAGCCTAGATCTGAGTAGGCTGGTTGTGGATTTCTAACCCTCTGCTGTTATATAAGTACCATATACAGTAGATCTGCTACAATGACTCTGAAACAACTCCATGTGGAGGTGAATGAATTGAAGGAGACTATTAGTCTACTTTCAAATACTATGGATAAATTATCTAATCAACAAGAGGTCATAAATAGCTTGGTTAAAGAGATGGCAAAACTGAAAGCCCAGAATGCTGAACAAAATGACAGGATTGACACACTGGAAAATAGGGTTGATGAGCTAGAACAGTACTCGAGACTTAATGATATTATTGTCTCAGGACTGAACATTAAACCAAAGACCTATGCCAAGGCCGCTGCCCAGGCCATGGGACATGAAATGGAGCCTAGTGAGGAGGAGAGAGTCACAGTGGAGGAGGAGGTGGTGGCGTTTCTCCACTCTAGGAACATTATCATTGACAAAAATAAGATTGAGGCTTGTCATCCCCTGCCTCGTAGGAAGCAAACAGATGTGGAAGGTAATTCCAGACGAGTCAACCAAATGGATAATCCATCTGTCATCCTGAGGTTCTTCAGCAGGAAGCACAAGATGGAACTGTTACGACAGGGAAAAAATCTTAAAGGATCCCAGGTATACCTGAATGAGCACCTGACAAAGAAAAATGGTGAGATTGCTAGGAAAGCCAGATTCCTCAAAAAGAAAGGCAGGATCCAGGGAACCTGGACTGCAAATTGCAAAGTATTTATTAAATTGAATGGCCAGTCCCCAGAGCAAGCCAAGGTGGTAGTAGTTCGGAACCTGGATGAACTGAAAAAGTTTGAGTAAGGGAATACATTTCCTGGTTTTAATTCACTAATCACTTCTATACCCTTTCATGGATTTCATATTCCCATATCATGATATTGATGATGATGACTTGGTTGAGGATATAACATGCAAGTTTAGGTTAACAACTGACTCAAATCTTATGCATTTTAATCCCTTTGATTTGAGCCTACATAGCGACTCTAAATTTATGGGGTCTTTTGATCCTGATTCAAATTTCTTTAGCTCTTTAACTCCTGAGTCACTATCCTGTGACTACTTCAGTATTGATCAATTTCATAGTCTACTACTTGATATTCCAAAGCCCCAACCAAAGCTATTTTCTACTTTTCATTTAAACATCCGTAGTTTCTCAAAGAATTATGAGACACTTAATCATTTTTTGTCTTTGTTAAATCATGAATTTTCAGTCTTAGCATTTTCTGAAACTTGGTTGACTGATGGGTTGACATCTCTTTTTGACATCCCAAATTATAACACTATACACCATTGTAGAATGGCAAGATCTGGTGGAGGTGTATCTATATACCTGCACAATGAATATCAATTCAAACGTAGAGATGATCTTGCTCTAAACTCTGAGTGTTATGATGTTGAATCACTGTTCCTTGAAATACCCTCTTGTGACATTGTTAATGGTAAATGTGTTGTCATAGGTTGCATCTACAGGCCCCCAGACTCAAACATTGAACATTTCAATGCTAGTCTCGCTTGTGTCTTGGAAAAAATTAACCGAGAAGGTAAAGTATGTTTCCTCTTGGGTGACTATAACATCAATCTATTTAAAAGTGAGTCCTCTTCACTCACAGCAGAATTTTTGAATACTCTGTATGCAAATTCCATATACCCCTTAATTACTAAACCTACTCGAGTGACTGCCTCATCTGCAACCCTTATTGACAACATATTTACCAACTCTCTCAATAATGTATGGAAATCTGGTGTCTTTCACTCTGATATATCTGATCATTATCCTGTATTTCACTTCACATCAATAACCTCAGCTAACCATCAGGAGACTGACAAAGTTATAAGGTTTAGAGTGTTTAACAAAAGAAATATTGACCGGTTTGAGGAGCTGATTGATGACATCCTCTGGGATGATGTATACACTCATGATGATGCTGAACAAGCATATCAGTCATTTTTAAAGTCCTTTAACTCTGTATTCAACAGGTGCTTTCCTCTTGTTAGTAAGCAAGCAAATAAGATCAGTGCATTCAGAAAACCCTGGTTTACACCAGATCTCAATAAATCTTTGAAAGCTAAGAATAGGTTGTATAAGAAATATATCGGTAATCCAACCCCAATTAATATAGCAAATTATAAGAAATATCGTAATAAATACAATCATCTTATTAGAATTGCTAAGAAAAAGTACTTTTCAGACAAGTTCAATGAGGCTTCAAATAACATCAAAACCACCTGGGGAGTCATCAACCAGCTTCTAAATAGGAAAAAGGCTTCAGCCACTCTTCCATCCCAATTTATCGATGAAAATAGAGTTTACTCTGATCCATCTGACATTGCATGTGCTTTTAACAATTATTTTGTCAATATTGGTTCAGTTCTATCAGAGAAGATAAGTCCTATGGCCGGGTCTCCATCTGAGTTTCTGACAGATTGCCACCCTTCTGTGCAGACCTTCAAGCCTCCTACTGAGAAGGAAATCATAGATATAATTATGTGTCTGAAAGATTCAGCTGCTGGTCATGATGAGGTCAGGTCTAACCTAATCATCAAAACTTGTCATTCAATTATTAAGCCTTTAACCCACATCTTCACCAAATCATTAGAAACTGGAATAATACCCAATGACCTTAAAATTGCAAAAGTAGTTCCTGTTTACAAATCTGGAGACCGTAGTGTATTTAGCAACTACCGCCCTATTTCTGTTCTCCCATGTTTCTCCAAGATTCTGGAGAAGTTGGTCTATAACAGAATGATGGAACATCTGCAGGAGTGTAACATTCTGTATGAACACCAATATGGATTTAGGAAAAAACATTCTACAGAAATGGCCATACTTCAATTGGTTGATAAAATTCATACTGCATTCAATAATAATGAATATGCTTTGGGAATTTTTCTTGACTTATCCAAAGCATTCGACACTGTTAATTATGACATCTTACTTCAAAAGCTGTTACATTATGGATTTGCTGGAATCACTCATACATGGTTTTACAATTATATTCATAATCGACAACAATTTGTTATCATTAATGGAAGGTCATCAGATAGTGCCACTTTAACATGTGGGGTCCCACAGGGATCTATACTAGGCCCACTCTTGTTCCTTATTTATATCAATGACTTGGCTTCAGCTTTGTCCTCCTTGTTTCCTGTACTTTTTGCAGATGATACAAATGTATTTATTTCACATACTGATTTTTCTGTTCTTATGGCAAAAGCTAATCACGATTTAGAAAATATTTCGAAATGGTTCAAATTAAACAAATTATCTCTCAATATAAAAAAATCAAATTTTATTATATTTACATCAAAAAATAAAAAATATTGTAAATCTAACACCTTTCTGTCTATAGGAGATAACCCAATCACTCAGGTTTCATCAACAACTTTCCTTGGAGTAATTATCCATGAAAGACTAAGCTGGAAAAGCCACATTAACCATGTCTGTAAAAAAATATCTAAATCTGTCGGCATTATTGGCAAATTCCGTAGTTGTGTTCATCATAAGTGTCTCCTAACGCTTTATTATAGTTTAATTTATCCTTATCTTATATATTGCAATATCATTTGGGGAGCTACTTATCCTTCACATCTAAACAAACTCCATATGTTGCAAAAAAGATTCTGCAGGATTGCTACATGTAGTGATTGGTCTGCTCATTCTGCTCCACTTTTCAAACAACTTAATATTTTATCAATTTCTAATTTACATAAATACCAAACCTGTAACTTTATTTTCAAAATACTGCTTCAGCCAGATTCATTTTCTTTGCCCTTCCAGTTCAACAGTGATGTGCATCATTTTAATACAAGACAGGCAAATCATTTACATATCCCAAAGTTCCGTACTGGTCTGTGTCAATTTTCCATCAGGTATAGGGGGGCTCAGCTATGGAACAGCTATATTAACATCTCATCGAAGGCTGCTTTGCCAAATCATTTTAAATATAAGCTAAAAACCCATTTGATTAATCAAATTTAACAACTCCCAGAGACATCCACTTTTACACCCACCCACACACACTTGCACCTACACCATTTTATACTAAAATGTATTTTCTCTAGTATTCATACTGTGTATCTATTGTTGTATTTGTATTTTTGAATAATTGTATGTATGTTGCCAAATAATTTATTTTTGGTTTCTATTACTTTGTATTTCTTTCTTGTATTTCGTAAGTGAGGTGAGATTAACCTTATAAACCCGAAAGGGTTTTCTAAATCTCACCTGCACATCCAACACAATATTATACTGTTGCTAAAAATGTGTTGTTTTTAAATGTGCAAATAAATAATAAAAGACCCACCCTTTTCTCGTGGTTTTAGCTTATAGTTTGAGGTTGCCCCACCTTTGATGTTTTCTCGAGTCCACTGAATGTATTTAATTTAATTTATTTGTAATACCTTACAGCGTTTTAATCAGTTGTTTGTTTTGTTTAGTTACTCTTAATAGTCTTGTGATTTACTGGTATGTGTTTTACATTTTAGTCTTGCTTTTGTGGATTTTACAATTTATTATGGTTATCGTGTGTTTCATTTGGCCATCCTCGATTGGAAAGAACTTTGGGTCAACTCCTATCGTTTCTAAATATGCTCAAGTATGCTATATCCTTCCTATATATACTTCCTGTGTGGTGATTAGCATTTTCCAAAGCTTATTTTTGTACTTCCTGGTTTGCAGTGGTGTAAAATGACTAAGTACATTTACTCAAGTACTGTAATTAAGTAAAATGTTGAGGTACTTTTATTTTACCGAAGTATTTCCAGTTGTCTATACTTTTACTTCTACTTCACTACATCTCAGAGGCAAATATTGTACTTTTACTCCAGTACAATTATTTGAAGTTACTAGTCACTTTGCAGATATAAATTATTACATTATAAAACATACATGAACCACTTTATACCTAGGCTATTTGAAAATAGCCGATCTACAAGCTCACAACGTGTTGCGGTGCGACACGTTGTGAGCTTGTAGATCTGCTATTTTCAAACATTCGAGTACTTTTACTTTTGGTACTTTAAGTATATTTTGATGCCAATACTTTTGTACTTTTACTCAAGTAAAATTTTGAATTCCGGACTTTTACTTGTAACAGAGTAGGCTACTTCTACATTGCAGTATTGATACCTTTACTTAATGAAAACATTTGAGTACTTTTTCCACCACTGTACTGTAGTTATACTGTAGCTCTGTTTGCATCCTGTAAATAACTTTTCCATCCACGGCACCACCTGAATGACAATGTTACTTTAAAGCGCCTTACATTCTTTCCCCCAAAGATACAGCATGTCACGGGGAAAACTTCATATCAGAATATCAGTTTCCTTTAAATTAGGACAGATTGAAAAGGACTTTATACTCGTCGTTTAACCACCTGAACCCCAGCATCCCTATTGTGGGGGCAGTGGTGTAAAGTAACTAAGTACATGAGCTTTGTGAGCGTTGTGAGCTTGTAGATCTGCTATTTTCAAACATTCGAGTACTTTTACTTTTGGTACTTCAAGTATATTTTGATGCCAATACTTTTGTACTTTTACTCAAGTAACATTTTGAATTCCGGACTTTTACTTGTAACAGAGTACTTCTAGATTGCAGTATTGATACTTTTACTTAAGTAAAACATTTGAGTACTTTTTCCACCACTGTGTGGGGGTAACATCACGTGTTGTGAGCTCGTAGATCGGCTATTTTTGGCAAAGAGATTTGGTGTACAGTAGATGGAAAAAGAACGCAGTGAGGTGAAGTGGTTAAACTGAAGTGATATATTGATGATTTGCAAATATTATCAACGTATTCTGCGCCCACCCTGGGCCCTGGACTTGTGTCACGGCACCCTAGGGTGCAACGGGGGCAGCGCCAATACCCTAGGTGGGGTTGGTGAAAGGGCCTACTCTGTGTGGAGAAAACCTGTTAGGGTACTCCTACGTACTGTTTCAGGCAATTTAGAGTTGATTGGTAGTACTTTGTAGTGACTTTTTTTGGTCCCTAACATTCATCAAGCTCTGGACTTGGTAAATTTATTTTTTCACCATTGGGTCACTACCGAAACGAAAGTTGGTCACTACCGAAAAAATCACTAAGTGTGGAGGCCAAAATCGTCCCCCCGAAGACCTGTTAGGAGTATGTTTCAGGCAATTTAGAGTTGATTGGTAGTACTTTGTAGTGACTTTTTTTTGTCCCTAAAATTCATCGAGCTCTGGACTTGGTAAAAAAAAAATTTCACCATTGGGTCACTAACGAAACGAAAGTTGGTCACTACCGAAACGAAAGTTAAATCCGAAAAAATCACAAAGTGTGGAGGCCAAAATCGTCCCCCCGAAAACCTGTTAGGAGTACGTTTCAGGCAATTTAGAGTTGATTGGTAGTACTTTGAAGTGACTTTTTTTGGTCCCTCACATTCATCGAGCTCTGGACTTGGTAAATTTATTTTTTCACCATTGGGTCACTACCGAAACGAAAGTTGGTCACTACCGAAACGAAAGTTAAATCCGAAAAAATCACTAAGTGTGGAGGCCAAAATAGTCCCCCCGAAAACCTGTTAGGAGTACGTTTCAGGCAATTTAGAGTTGATTGGTAGTACTTTGAAGTGACTTTTTTTGGTCCCTCACATTCATCGAGCTCTGGACTTGGTAAATTTATTTTTTCACCATTGGGTCACTACCGAAACGAAAGTTGGTCACTACCGAAACGAAAGTTAAATCCGAAAAAATCACTGGTAGCACTTTACAATAATGACCCGTTATAAAGCATTTATAAACGTTTATAAGTAGTTTGTAAACTATTAACAACCTGTTTGTTGACATTCGTAAATGATTACTAAAACCTTTATAACTACAGTTACAAATCATTTGTAAAGTATTAGTAAGTAGTGAACTATTCATGAATAAGCCATTTATATACATCTGTAAAAGATTATTAAATAATTTGTAACGACCCATTCTAAAGCATTTATAAACGTTTATAAGCAGTTTGTAGACATTAACAAATCATTAACAACCTGTTTATTGACATTCGTAAATGATTACTAAAGCCTTTATAACTACGGTTACAAATCATCTATAAAGGTATTAGTAACTATTCATGAATAAGCCATGTATAATACATCTGTAAATGATTATTAAATCATTTGTAACTGATGTTACATAATATATACAAGCTATTGGTAGCTTGTTCATGTTTAACATATGCTTTGTTAAACATTCCTAAATTATCTATAAATCCTTAGTACATGTTATTATGTGCCCTACAGTAAAGTGAAGACAGTTCATCATTTATGACTGTCTGTTAATGTGGACTTTCTCCTTACCTGTTGCAAACTACCTGGCTTTCATGAATGCAGACACCAAACAATTACTAGAATTATCATTCATGTTAAGCAAATGATGCGTAAGACATTCGTAAAGAGTATGTAAACCATTTGTGGTGTTAGGGACCAAAAAAGTCACTACAAAGTACTACCAATCTAAATTGCCTGAAACGTACTCCTAACAGGTTTTTGGGGGGACGATTTTGGCCTCCACACTTAGTGATTATTTCGGATTTAACTTTCGTTTCGGTGGTGACCAACTTTCGTTTCGGTAGTTTGATTACAAAATGTAAGTTGTGTAAAAAATAATCTGACTATACTAAGTTGTTATTTGTTTGTTTAAGTCAGGCTATACTCTACTCAGAGTCATAAGTTTACAAAATGTACTCCTAAAGTACAGTGAACGTCTGTGCGGTTTGTCTTCATCACTGAAAATAACGTACATATAAACTGATGTCATGTGCAGTTGGGGTGAAGAAACACAACCATTTCACTCCTAATAATACCTATTTGATTTGACATCCTGACTTGCTGCTGTAGCTGAGGCTTGAACCTGTTACCTGCGGCTCACTAGTCAGTGACTCTATCCATTCACCTACAGCTGTTTCCTTGGAATTTGTGGTTCTGAAACGTTTTGTTGTCAACCCCCCAAATTGACATGTATTTGGGCAGTGGACCCCAATGTGAAAAGATGTAGTGTCAGGGCCCCCCATGAAAAAGATTTATATTTATGCTGTAACACATTTTTTTAAAGTTATTTGTCTTGTTTGTTGTTCAAGTCAAAGCACCAGGAAGGCTGTACTTGTCAGCCATCTGTTAGCTCAATGGGTTGAGACGCAGTATTCATGATCCAGAGGCCATGAGTTCAAATCCCATTGATGTCTTTCCTATGATTCTTTCCTTTGCAGACTGGCTTCCAGAAGATCAACTGAAAACTACCAGGAAGGCTATATTTGTCATCCAACTGTTAGCTCAATGGGTTGAGACGCAGTATACATGATCCAGAGGCCATGAGTTCAAATCCCATTGATGTCTTTCCTATGATTCTTTCCTTTGCAGACTGGCTTCCAGAAGATCAACTGAAAATTACCAGGAAGGCTGTACTTGTCAGCCATCTGTTAGCTCAATGGGTTGAGACGCAGTATTCATGATCCAGAGGCCATGAGTTCAAATCCCATTGATGTCTTTCCTATGATTCTTTCCTTTGCAGACTGGCTTCCAGAAGATCAACTGAAAACTACCAGGAAGGCTGTACTTGTCAGCCATCTGTTAAATCAATGGGTTGAGACGCAGTATACATGATCCAGAGGCCATGAGTTCAAATCCCACTGGTGTCTTTACTGTGATGCTTTCCTTTGCAGACTAACTTCTAGAAAAACAAGTTAAAACCACCAGGAAACCTGTAACTCTCAGCCAACAGCTTAGCTCAACTGGTAGAGCGTCTGTCCAATAACATGACTTGACTTGACTTGAGTGGGTTCGATTCCCACTCGAGTCAAGTGTCCCCGGTAACTTGAGGCAACGGATAAATTGACTGATATCCTTAGTGATGCTTCCCTTTGCAGACTAACTTCTAGAAAAACAAATTAAAACCACCAGGAAACCTGTAACTCTCAGCCAACAGCTTAGCTCAACTGGTAGAGCGTCTGTCCAATAACATGACTTGACCTGACTTGAGTGGGTTCGATTCCCACTCCGAGTCATGTGTCCCCGGTGACTTGGGGCAACGGATAAATTGACTGATATTCTTCGTGATGCTTCCCTTTGCAGAATAACTTCAATTTATCCGTTGCCCCAAGTTACCTGGGACACTTGACTCGAGTGGGAATCGAACCCACTCAAGTCAAGTCAAGTCATGTCATTGGACAGACGCTCTACCAGTCGAGCTATGCTGTTGGCTGAGAGTTACAGGTTTCCTTGTGGTTTTAACTTGTTTTCTAGAAGTTAGTCTGCAAAGGGAAGCATCACTAAGGATATCAGTCAATTTATCCGTTGCCCCAAGATACCGGGGACACTTGACTCAAGTGGGAATCGAACCCACTCAAGTCAAGTCAAGTCATGTTATTGGACAGACGCTCTACCAGTTGAGCTATGCTGTAGGCTGAGAGTTACAGGTTTCCTGGTGGTTTTAACTTGTTTTTCTAGAAGTTAGTCTGCAAAGGGAAGCATCACTAAGGATATCAGTCAATTTATCCGTTGCCCCAAGTTACCGGGGACACTTTACTCGAGTGGGAATCGAACCCACTCAAGTCAGGTCAAGTCATGTTATTGGACAGACGCTCTACCAGTTGAGCTATGCTGTTGGCTGAGAGTTACAGGTTTTCTGGTGGTTTTAACTTGTTTTTCTAGAAGTTAGTCTGCAAAGGGAAGCATCACAGTAAAGACACCAGTGGGATTTGAACTCATGGCCTCTGGATCATGTATACTGCGTCTCAACCCATTGATTTAACAGATGGCTGACAAGTACAGCCTTCCTGGTAGTTTTCAGTTGATCTTCTGGAAGCCAGTCTGCAAAGGAAAGAATCATAGGAAAGACATCAATGGGATTTGAACTCATGGCCTCTGGATCATGAATACTGCGTCTCAACCCATTGAGCTAACAGATGGCTGACAAGTACAGCCTTCCTGGTAGTTTTCAGTTGATCTTCTGGAAGCCAGTCTGCAAAGGAAAGAATCATAGGAAAGACATCAATGGGATTTGAACTCATGGCCTCTGGATCATGAATACTGCGTCTCAACCCATTGAGCTAACAAGTACAGCCTTCCTGGTAGTTTTCAGTTGATCTTCTGGAAGCCAGTCTGCAAAGGAAAGACATCAATGGGATTTGAACTCATGGCCTCTGGATCATGTATACTGCGTCTCAACCCATTGAGCTAACAGTTGGATGACAAATATAGCCTTCCTGGTAGTTTTCAGTTGATCTTCTGGAAGCCAGTCTGCAAAGGAAAGAATCATAGGAAAGACATCAATGGGATTTGAACTCATGGCCTCTGGATCATGAATACTGCGTCTCAACCCATTGAGCTAACAGACGGCTGACAAGTACAGCCTTCCTGGTGCTTTGACTTGAACAGCAAACAAGACAAATAACTTTAAAAAAATGTGTTACAACATAAATATAAATCTTTTTCATGGGGGGCCCTGACACTACATCTTTTCACATTGGGGTCCACTGCCCAAATACATGTCAATTTGGGGGGTTGACAACAAAACGTTTCAGAACCACAGATTCCAAGGAAACAGCTGTAGGTGAATGGATAGAGTCACTGACTAGTGAGCCGCAGGTAACAGGTTCAAGCCTCAGCTACAGCAGCAAGTCAGGATGTCAAATCAAATAGGTATTATTAGGAGTGAAATGGTTGTGTTTCTTCACCCCAACTGCACATGACATCAGTTTACATGTACGTTATTTTCAGTGATGAAGACAAACCGCACAGACGTTCACTGTACTTTAGTACATTTTGTAAACTTATGACTCTGAGTAGAGTATAGCCTGACTTAAACAAACAAATAACAACTTAGTATAGTCAGATTATTTTTTACACAACTTACATTTTGTAATCAAACTACCGAAACGAAAGTTGGTCACCACCGAAACGAAAGTTAAATCCGAAATAATCACTAAGTGTGGAGGCCAAAATCGTCCCCCCAAAAACCTGTTAGGAGTACGTTTCAGGCAATTTAGAGTTGATTGGTAGTACTTTGTAGTGACTTTTTTGGTCCCTAACACCACAAATGGTTTACATACTCTTTACGAATGTCTTACGCATCATTTGCTTAACATGAATGATAATTCTAGTAATTGTTTGGTGTCTGCATTCATGAAAGCCAGGTAGTTTGCAACAGGTAAGGAGAAAGTCCACATTAACAGACAGTCATAAATGATGAACTGTCTTCACTTTACTGTAGGGCACATAATAAGATGTACAAAGGATTTATAGATATTTTAGGAATGTTTTACAAAGCATGTTAAACATGAACAAACACATTAACAGACAGTTGTAAATGATGAACTGTCTTCACTTTACTATAGGGCACATAATAACATGTACTAAGGATTTATAGATAATTTAGGAATGTTTAACAAAGCATATGTTAAACATGAACAAGCTACCAATAGCTTGTATATATTATGTAACATCAGTTACAAATGATTTAATAATCATTTACAGATGTATTATACATGGCTTATTCATGAATAGATACTAATACCTTTATAGATGATTTGTAACCGTAGTTATAAAGGTTTTAGTAATCATTTACGAATGTCAATAAACAGGTTGTTAATGATTTGTTAATAGTATACAAACTGCTTATAAACGTTTATAAATGCTTTAGAATGGGTCGTTACAAATGATTTAATAATCTTTTACAGATGTATATAAATGGCTTATTCATGAATAGTTCACTACTTACTAATACTTTACAAATGATTTGTAACTGTAGTTATAAAGGTTTTAGTAATCATTTACGAATGTCAACAAACAGGTTGTTACTGATTTGTTAATAGTTTACAAACTACTTATAAACGTTTATAAATGCTTTATATCAGGTCATTATTGTAAAGTGCTACCCAATTTTTTTTTCGTTTCGGTAGTGACACCATTGTGTCACTACCGAAACGGAAAAAAAATTACTAAGTCCAGAGCTCGATGAATGTTAGGGACAAAAAAAAAGTCACTACCAATCAACTTTAAATTGCCTGAAACTTACTCCTAACAGGTTTTTGGGGGAACAATTTTTTTTTCGTTTCGG
Source organism: Gymnoscopelus microlampas (assembly GCF_963454915.1). Lineage (NCBI taxonomy): Eukaryota > Metazoa > Chordata > Actinopteri > Myctophiformes > Myctophidae > Gymnoscopelus > Gymnoscopelus microlampas. The sequence continues at coordinate 21,440,155 of NC_139949.1, read as the reverse complement.
TAGTGACACCACCGAAACGGAAAAAAAATGACTAAGTCCAGAGCTCGATGAATGTTAGGGACCAAAAAAAAAGTCACTACCAATCAACTTTAAATTGCCTGAAACGTACTCCTAACAGGTTTTTGGGGGAACAATTTTTTTTTCGTTTCGGTAGTGACACCATTGTGTCACTACCGAAACGGAAAAAAAATTACTAAGTCCAGAGCTCGATGAATGTTAGGGACCAAAAAAAAGTCACTACCAATCAACTTTAAATTGCCTGAAACGTACTCCTAACAGGTTTTTGGGGGAACAATTTTTTTTTCGTTTCGGTAGTGACACCATTGTGTCACTACCGAAACGGAAAAAAAATTACTAAGTCCAGAGCTCGATGAATGTTAGGGACCAAAAAAAAAGTCACTACCAATCAACTTTAAATTGCCTGAAACGTACTCCTAACAGGTTTTTGGGGGAACATTTTTTTTCTTCGTTTCGGTAGTGTCACTACCGAAACGGAAAAAAAAGTACTAAGTCCAGAGCTCGATGAATGTTAGGGACCAAAAAAAAAGTCACTACCAATCAACTTTAAATTGCCTGAAACGTACTCCTAACAGGTTTTTGGCGGAACACTTTTTTTTTTCGTTTCGGTAGTGACACCATTGTGTCACTACCGAAACGGAAAAAAATGTACTAAGTCCAGAGCTCGATGAATGTTAGGGACAAAAAAAAAAGTCACTACCAATCAACTTTAAATTGCCTGAAACGTACTCCTCAGGTTTTTGGGGGAACAATTTTTTTTTCGTTTCGGTAGAGACACCACTGTGTCGTCACACCACTGTGTCACTACCGAAACGGAAAAAAAATGCTGGTGACGAAAAAATGCTGGTGACGAAAAATGACGAAAAATGCTGGTGACGAAAAATGACGAAAAATGCTGGTGACGAAAAATGACGAAAAATGCTGGTGACGAAAAAATGCTGGTGACGAAAAATGACAAAAAATGCTGGTGACGAAAAAATGCTGGTGACGGAAAATGACGAAAAATGCTGGTGACGAAAAAATGCTGGTGACGAAAAATGACGAAAAATGCTGGTGACGAAAAAATGCTGGTGACGAAAAATGACGAAAAATGCTGGTGACGAAAAAATGCTGGTGACAGAAAATGACGAAAAATGCTGGTGACGAAAAAATGCTGGTGACGAAAAATGACGAAAAGTGCTGGTGACGAAAATATGCTGGCGACGAAAAATAACAAAAAATGCTGGTGACGAAAAAATGCTGGTGACGAAAAATGACGAAAAATGCTGGTGACGAAAAAAATGCTGGTAACGAAAAATGACGAAAAATGCTGGTGACGAAAAATGACGAAAAATGCTGGTGACGAAAAAATGCTGGTGACGAAAAAATGCAGGTGACGAAAAAATGCTGGTGACGAAAAATGCTAGTGACGAAAAATGACGAAAAATGCTGGTGACGAAAAATGACAAAAAATGCTGGTGACAAAAAAATGATGGTGACGAAAAAATGCTGGTGACGAAAAATGCTGGTGACGAAAAATGACGAAAAATGCTGGTGACGAAAAAATGCTGGTGACGAAAAATGACGAAAAATGCTGGTGACGAAAAATGACAAAAAATGCTGAAAAATGCTGGTGACGAAAAAATGCTGGTGACGAAAAATGACGAAAAATGCTGGTGACGAAAAAATGCTGGTGACGAAAAATGACGAAAAATGCTGGTGACGAAAAAATGCTGGTGACGAAAAATGACGAAAAATGCTGGTGACGAAAAATGACAAAAAATGCTGGTGACGAAACAATGCTGGTGACGAAAAGATGCTGGTGACGAAAAATGCTGGTGACGAAAAATGACGAAAAATGCTGGTGACGAAAAAATGCTGGTGACGGAAAATGACGAAAAATGTGACGAAAAAATGCTGGTGACGAAAAATGACGAAAAATGCTGGTGACGAAAAAATGCTAGTGACGAAAAGATGCTGGTGACAAAAATGACGAAAAAATGCTGGTGACGAAAAATGCTGGTGACGAAAAAATGCTGGTGACGGAAAATGACAAAAAATGCTGGTGACGAAAAAATGCTGGTGACGAAAAAATGCTGGTGACGAAAAATGACGAAAAATGCTGGTGACGAAAAAATGCTGGTGACGAAAAGATGCTGGTGACGAAAAAATGCTGGTGACGAAAAATGACGAAAAATGCTGGTGACGAAAAAATGCTGGTGACGAAAAATGACGAAAAATGCTGGTGACGAAAAATGACAAAAAATGCTGGTGACGAAAAAATGCTGGTGACGAAAAATGACGAAAAATGCTGGTGACGAAAAATGACGAAAAATGCTGGTGACGAAAAAATGCTGGTGACGAAAAATGACAAAAAATGCTGGTGATGAAAAAATGGTGGTGACGAAAAATGACGAAAAATGCTGGTGACGAAAAATGACGAAAAATGCTGGTGACGAAAAAATGCTGGTGACGAAAAAATGCTGGTGACGAAAAATGCTGGTGACGAAAAATGACGAAAAATGCTGGTGACGAAAAAATGCTGGTGACGAAAAATGACGAAAAATGCTGGTGACGAAAAATGACAAAAAATGCTGGTGACGAAAAATGCTGGTGACGAAAAATGCTGGTGACGAAAAAAATGCTGGTGACGAAAAATGCTGGTGACGAAAAATGACGAAAAATGCTGGTGACGAAAAAATGCTGGTGACGAAAAATGACGAAAAATGCTGGTGACGAAAAAATGCTGGTGACGAAAAATGACAAAAAATGCTGGTGACGAAAAAATGCTGGTGAGTAAAAACTGCTGGTGACGAAAAAATGCTGGTGACGAAAAATGACGAAAAAATATTGGTGACGAAAAATGACAAAAGATGCTGGTGACGAAAAATGACGAAAAATGCTGGTGACGAAAAATGACAAAGAATGCTGGTGACGAAAAAATGCTGGTGACGAAAAATGACAAAAAATGCTGGTGAAGAAAAAATGCTGGTGACGAAAAATTACGAAAAATGCTGGTGACGAAAAATGACGAAAAATGCTGGTGACGAAAAAATGCTGGTGACGAAAAATGACGAAAAATGCTGGTGACGAAAAAATGCTGGTGACGAAAAATGACGAAAAATGCTGGTGACGAAAAAATGCTGGTGACGAAAAATGACGAAAAATGCTGGTGACGAAAAATGACAAAAAATGCTGGTGACGAAAAATGCTGGTGACGAAAAATGCTGGTGACGAAAAGATGCTGGTGACGAAAAATGACGAAAAAATGCTGGTGACGAAAAAATGCTGGTGACGAAAAATGACGAAAAATGCTGGTGACGAAAAAATGCTGGTGACGAAAAATGACAAAAAATGCTGGTGACGAAAAAATGCTGGTGAGTAAAAACTGCTGGTGACGAAAAAATGCTGGTGACGAAAAATGACGAAAAAATATTGGTGACGAAAAATGACAAAAGATGCTGGTGACGAAAAATGACAAAGAATGCTGGTGACGAAAAATGACAAAAGATGCTGGTGACGAAAAATGACAAAGAATGCTGGTGACGAAAAAATGCTGGTGACGAAAAATGACAAAAAATGCTGGTGAAGAAAAAATGCTGGTGACGAAAAATTACGAAAAATGCTGGTGACGAAAAATGACGAAAAATGCTGGTGACGAAAAAATGCTGGTGACGAAAAATGACGAAAAATGCTGGTGACGAAAAAATGCTGGTGACGAAAAATGACGAAAAATGCTGGTGACGAAAAAATGCTGGTGACGAAAAATGACGAAAAATGCTGGTGACGAAAAATGACAAAAAATGCTGGTGACGAAAAATGCTGGTGACGAAAAATGCTGGTGACGAAAAGATGCTGGTGACGAAAAATGACGAAAAAATGCTGGTGACGAAAAATGCTGGTGACGAAAAAATGCTGGTGACGGAAAATGACGAAAAATGCTGGTGACGAAAAAATGCTGGTGACGAAAAATGACGAAAAATGCTGGTGACGAAAAAATGCTGGTGACGAAAAGATGCTGGTGACGAAAAAATGCTGGTGACGAAAAATGACGAAAAATGCTGGTGACGAAAAAATGCTGGTGACGAAAAATGACGAAAAATGCTGGTGACGAAAAATGACAAAAAATGCTGGTGATGAAAAAATGCTGGTGACGAAAAATGACGAAAAATGACGAAAAATGCTGGTGACGAAAAATGACGAAAAATGCTGGTGACGAAAAAATGCTGGTGACGAAAAATGACAAAAAATGCTGGTGACGAAAAAATGGTGGTGACGAAAAATGACGAAACATGCTGGTGACGAAAAATGACGAAAAATGCTGGTGACGAAAAATGACGAAAAATGCTGGTGACGAAAAAATGCTGGTGACGAAAAAATGCTGGTGACGAAAAATGCTGGTGACGAAAAATGACGAAAAATGCTGTTGACGAAAAAATGCTGGTGACGAAAAATGACGAAAAATGCTGGTGACGAAAAATGACAAAAAATGCTGGTGACGAAAAATGCTGGTGACGAAAAATGCTGGTGACGAAAAAAATGCTGGTGACGAAAAATGCTGGTGACGAAAAATGACGAAAAATGCTGGTGACGAAAAAATGCTGGTGACGAAAAATGACGAAAAATGCTGGTGACGAAAAAATGCTGGTGACGAAAAATGACAAAAAATGCTGGTGACGAAAAAATGCTGGTGAGTAAAAACTGCTGGTGACGAAAAAATGCTGGTGACGAAAAATGACGAAAAAATATTGGTGACGAAAAATGACAAAAGATGCTGGTGACGAAAAATGACGAAAAATGCTGGTGACGAAAAATGACAAAGAATGCTGGTGACGAAAAAATGCTGGTGACGAAAAATGACGAAAAAATGCTGGTGACGAAAAATGACGAAAAATGCTGGTGACGAAAAAATGCTGGTGACGAAAAATGACGAAAAATGCTGGTGACGAAAAAATGCTGGTGACGAAAAATGACGAAAAATGCTGGTGACGAAAAAATGCTGGTGACGAAAAATGACGAAAAATGCTGGTGACGAAAAAATGCTGGTGACGAAAAATGGCGAAAAATGCTGGTGACGAAAAATGACAAAAAATGCTGGTGACGAAACAATGCTGGTGACGAAAAGATGCTGGTGACGAAAAATGCTGGTGACGAAAAATGACGAAAAATGCTGGTGACGAAAAAATGCTGGTGACGGAAAATGACGAAAAATGTGACGAAAAAATGCTGGTGACGAAAAATGACGAAAAATGCTGGTGACGAAAAAATGCTGGTGACGAAAAGATGCTGGTGACGAAAAATGACGAAAAAATGCTGGTGACGAAAAATGCTGGTGACGAAAAAATGCTGGTGACGGAAAATGACGAAAAATGCTGGTGACGAAAAAATGCTGGTGACGAAAAATGACGAAAAATGCTGGTGACGAAAAAATGCTGGTGACGAAAAGATGCTGGTGACGAAAAAATGCTGGTGACGAAAAATGACGAAAAATGCTGGTGACGAAAAAATGCTGGTGACGAAAAATGACGAAAAATGCTGGTGACGAAAAATTACAAAAAATGCTGGTGACGAAAAAATGCTGGTGACGAAAAATGACGAAAAATGCAGGTGACGAAAAATGACGAAAAATGCTGGTGACGAAAAATGACGAAAAATGCTGGTGACGAAAAAATGCTGGTGACGAAAAATGACAAAAAATGCTGGTGACGAAAAAATGGTGGTGACGAAAAATGACGAAAAATGCTGGTGACGAAAAATGACGAAAAATGCTGGTGACGAAAAAATGCTGGTGACGAAAAATGACGAAAAATGCTGGTGACGAAAAAATGCTGGTGACGAAAAATGACGAAAAATGCTGGTGACAAAAAAATGCTGGTGACGAAAAATACTGGTGACGAAAAATGCTGGTGACGAAAAATGACGAAAAATGCTGGTGACGAAAAAATGCTTGTGACGAAAAATGATGAAAAATGCTGGTGACGAAAAATGACGAAAAATGCTGGTGACGGAAAAATGCTGGTGACGAAAAAATGCTGGTGACGAAAAACGAGGAAAAATGCTGGTGACGAAAATTGACGAAAAATGCTGGTGATGAAAAAATGCTGGTGACGAAAAAATGCTGGTGACGAAAAATGTCGAAAAATGCTGGTGACGAAAAATGACGAAAAATGCTGGTGACGAAAAAATGCTGGTGACGAAAAATGACGAAAAATGCTGGTGACGAAAAATGACGAAAAATGCTGGTGACGAAAAATGCTGGTGACGAAAAATGACTAAAAATGCTGGTGGCGAAAAAATGCTGGTGACGAAAAATGACGAAAAAATGCTGGTGACGAAAAATGACGAAAAATGCTGGTGACGAAAAATGACGAAAAATGCTGGTGACGAAAAAATGCTGGTGACGAAAAAATGCTGGTGACGAAAAATGACGAAAAATGCTGGTGACGAAAAATGCTGGTGACGAAAAATGACGAAAAATGCTGGTGACGAAAAATGACGAAAAATGCTGGTGACGAAAAATGACGAAAAATGCTGGTGGCGAAAAATGCTGGTGACGAAAAATGACGAAAAAATGCTGGTGACGGAAAAATGCTGGTGACGAAAAAATGCTGGTGACGAAAAACGACGAAAAATGCTGGTGACGAAAAATGACGAAAAATGCTGGTGATGAAAAAATGCTGGTGACGAAAAAATGCTGGTGACGAAAAATGTCGAAAAATGCTGGTGACGAAAAATGACGAAAAATGCTGGTGACGAAAAAATGCTGGTGACGAAAAATGACGAAAAATGCTGGTGACGAAAAATGACGAAAAATGCTGGTGACGAAAAATGACGAAAAATGCTGGTGACGAAAAATGACGAAAAATGCTGGTGGCGAAAAAATGCTGGTGACGAAAAATGACGAAAAAATGCTGGTGACGAAAAATGACGAAAAATGCTGGTGACGAAAAATGACGAAAAATGCTGGTGACGAAAAAATGCTGGTGACGAAAAAATGCTGGTGACGAAAAATGACGAAAAATGCTGGTGACGAAAAATGACGAAAAATGCTGGTGACGAAAAATGACGAAAAATGCTGGTGACGAAAAATGACGAAAAATGCTGGTGGCGAAAAAATGCTGGTGACGAAACATGACGAAAAAATGCTGGTGACGAAAAATGACGAAAAATGCTGGTGACGAAAAATGCTGGTGACGAAAAATGACGAAAAATGCTGGTGGCGAAAAATGCTGGTGACGAAAAATGACGAAAAATGCTGGTGGCGAAAAAATGCTGGTGACGAAAAATGACGAAAAAATGCTGGTGACGAAAAATGACGAAAAATGCTGGTGACGAAAAATGACGAAAAATGCTGGTGACGAAAAATGACGAAAAATGCTGGTGGCGAAAAATGCTGGTGACGAAAAATGACGAAAAAATGCTGGTGACGAAAAAATGCTGGTGACGAAAAACGACGAAAAATGCTGGTGACGAAAAATGTCGAAAAATGCTGGTGACGAAAAATGACGAAAAAATGCTGGTGACGAAAAATGTCGAAAAATGCTGGTGACGAAAAATGACGAAAAATGCTGGTGACGAAAAGATGCTGGTGACGAAAAATGACGAAAAATGCTGGTGACGAAAAAATGCTGGTGACGAAAAATGCTGGTGACGAAAAATGACGAAAAATGCTGGTGGCGAAAAAATGCTGGTGACGAAAAATGACGAAAAAATGCTGGTGACGAAAAATGACGAAAAATGCTGGTGACGAAAAATGACGAAAAATGCTGGTGACGAAAAATGACGAAAAATGCTGGTGACGAAAAAATGCTGGTGACGAAAAATGACGAAAAATGCTGGTGACGAAAAATGACGAAAAATGCTGGTGACGAAAAATGACGAAAAATGCTGGTGACGAAAAATGACGAAAAATGCTGGTGGCGAAAAAATGCTGGTGACGAAAAATGACGAAAAAATGCTGGTGACGAAAAATGACGAAAAATGCTGGTGACGAAAAATGACGAAAAATGCTGGTGACGAAAAAATGCTGGTGACGAAAAAATGCTGGTGACGAAAAATGACGAAAAATGCTGGTGACGAAAAATGACGAAAAATGCTGGTGACGAAAAATGACGAAAAATGCTGGTGACGAAAAATGACGAAAAATGCTGGTGGCGAAAAAATGCTGGTGACGAAAAATGACGAAAAAATGCTGGTGACGAAAAATGACGAAAAATGCTGGTGACGAAAAATGCTGGTGACGAAAAATGACGAAAAATGCTGGTGGCGAAAAAATGCTGGTGACGAAAAATTACGAAAAAATGCTGGTGACGAAAAATGACGAAAAATGCTGGTGACGAAAAATGACGAAAAATGCTGGTGACGAAAAATGACGAAAAATGCTGGTGGCGAAAAATGCTGGTGACGAAAAATGACGAAAAAATGCTGGTGACGAAAAAATGCTGGTGACGAAAAACGACGAAAAATGCTGGTGACGAAAAATGTCGAAAAATGCTG